>NC_048433.1:13176116-13452565 GCF_004353265.1 Vitis riparia | reverse complement strand
GTTGGACCCTGTGAATATGGGATGTTGAGAAGTCGTGGATGATCATGAGATGATATCCATGTAGTGTTTGAACAGGATGTCTAAACGTTAAGAGCTAGGCACCGTTTTCTTCTTTGTTGGGGTTAGGCATGTTCATGTTCTTCAACCAGCCATGCGGTGTCTGAACGGGGTGGCTGTACGTTGGTGGCAGCGGCTGAAAGCTGGAGATGAACCCTCTCCAGGTGCTCGCTTCAGCTGCGCATGGAGGGGGTTGCAACTTATTTTTCTGGTGGCCGGCCTTGGTTGCAGCCCTCCTAGCAGTTGTAGTGATTTCCTCTGCCCTCGTCGGAATACATAGGAGTGTTCGGGTAGTCTTTAGATGTGAGTCTTGCTGCAGTAGCAACTGACTGCTTTCCAGCGTCACATGCAGAGAGCTCGTCTTTATGCAGTCCATTCACTTTGCTCCTCTGTGTCAAAGTCAAAAGGAAACAAAGAAGAAAGAAAGGAAAAAACTATTAAACCATGTATTTTATTTACTTTTCTGGCCCAAATAGTGTTTTAAAATCCTTGTTTTTTTTTTTTTCTATTTAATCTTTTTTTTTTTTTTTTTAGTCCTCAAATAGTTTTTAAACTTTTCGGAACTCAATTTTTAAAGTTTTTTTTGGCAACAGGCACAAGAAATTTTATTTTATTTTATTTTTTTGTTTTAGTCCTCAAATAGTTTTTAAACTTTTCGGAACTCAATTTCGTGTTTTAAAGTTTTTTTTGGCAACAGGCACAAGAAATTTTATTTTATTTTATTTGTTTGTTTTAGTCCTCAAATAGTTTTTAAACTTTCTGACCCAAATAGTGTTTTAAAGTTTTTTTTTGGCAACAGGCACAAGAAAGTTTTCCAGCATGCATCAAATGACCATTGTCAATGTTTATTAATTATTATAGTTATTGCATGACATTCAAAGTCCACTAACTTTTATTGTTTAGAGAATTGTTGATGCATAGTGGATATAGCATTGCGTGTAGACTTATATTATAATATGCATGAAACAATGAGGTGCTTAGTTCATGAACAATGTTTATTATTTTTATAGGCTCTTGTATTTTAGGTTCTAAGCTATTGTGTGTTTATCATTTTTTTAAGTGTTCGGTTTGATCTCACGGCATAAGAATTTTTGTTTTATTCCTCATAAATTCATTTGAACATGAAGACAATTAAAATAATTATTAACATTCATTTTAATTGCTATATCTCAAAGGTCATGGTAAATCAATTTTCTTAAATTCTCTCTTTTAATTAATTTTAGTTTTGGTTAAATTTTGAATAATAGTAAAAATTGGAAAATTTTTTTAAAAAAAAATATTTAGTTTTGATCAATTTTAATAATAATGGAAAATTAGATTTTTTAATATATACTATAAATAAGATTTTTTTTCTTTCTTAATTTTGGCTAATTTCGAATAATAGGGGAAGCTTGAGCATTGTTTTTTTTTTAATATAAAAAATTCAAAGTAAGATTAATGGCCGGCCATGAGATGTTTCATGTTAGTGGTTTGTTTCATTGAATTAAAAATTCAAGTGAATATGGTGGATCATGTGTTATTGGTTTACATTGTATAAATTTAAAATGAAATAAATGAAAACTAATATCCATGTAGCTTTATAATATTCATGAAATTTCGTTTGTTTATTTATTTATTATTATTATTATTATTTTCTTCATTTTCATAAAATCATTTGTTGTTAATTTTTAAATATCTATGTTAATTTATATTCCTCCTTAAATTTTTATTCTTATTTTTTGTCAATCTACATTAATTTGCATAGTCATTAAAATTATTAATTGTTATTTTGGTTGACCCATGTTAATTCTTTGTAGTCCTTTGAATTTTTTAGTTTTTAATTTGATGGCTTATGATAATTTGTATATACCTGGGAGTTTTTAATTGTTGATTTTAATAACTCATGTTAGTATATATTGCTTCTTGAATTTTTAGTCTTTGGTTTGGGCTGATCCATGTTGGCATATATTGCTCTTTGAATGATTAATTGATATTTCGGTTGATCCATTGTTGTTCAATAGTTTTCTTTAAATATTAAGGTTTTAGTATTTATTTACCTCTTATTAGTTTAGGATTTAAATATCCTTAGATGTTAGTTTTTATTATTTTCCAATTATTCATTCTTATTGAACCTAAATTAGTTCATGTTTTTTTTATTATCTCTAGCATTAGTTTGGTTGTTCCTCATTAATTTAGGTTTTTAATATCCCTAGTTGTCGATTTATTTTAATATATACTCTTAATAATTTTAGGATTAGTTTCCCTTAATTAATTTTCTCATGTTCTGATATTCAGTTGTTAGTTTTCAATATTTCATGTGTAAATAGTATTAAAGTATGTGAGGTTGAGATTGTTTTATTATTATTATTATTATTATTACGTTATAAGATATTCCATCCCAGGCCCACGCTTTGCATGGCCACTTTCGGGATGCGAGTCCCACCGACTACGTAGCATCTGTTTATTTATTATTTTTATTTTTATTCTCATACATAAAAAAATATAATTTTCAAAACTTTGATCTTCACGTTTCGATTTTCAAAAATTCCAATTTTCCAAAAATTTCTATTTTCGAAATAATTTTCCAAAATTTCATTTTTTTTAGTTTAATTTTCTGAAATTCCATTCTCGAAGTCCCAAATTTCCAAATTTCCAATCTTTAAAATTTAATTTTTCGAAATTTCATTTTAAAAAAATAATCCTTCCAAATTTTCAAATTTTTAATTTAATTTTTCAAAATTCCATTCTCAAATTCTCATTTTCCAAAATTCAAAATTTATTTATTTATTTGTTTTTTATTATTTAATTTTATTTTAAATTATTATTTTTATTTATTTATTTTGAAATACCATTCTCAAAGAGATTTCCAAAATTTTCAAACTCATTTTTTAAAAATAAAATTCCACACTTCCGAAATTTCAAATTTAATTTTCAAAATTCCTCTTTTCAATTTTTTTTTTTTATATAAAAGTGAATAAGTTTTCATAATTCCAAAATGATGGAATTTATGAAAATTAATTCAGAGCAAAAATTAATTGGGCTTTGGTGGGGGCCTGACATTCATAACATTTTTTTCGAAAATAATTCAAGTAAGTTGTGCTCTCCATTTTGTTTGATTTTGATTTGGTTTTGTATGAGATTTTTTTACACTTGTCATTGTACACTAACCTTATTTTCATGACAATGCTTTATTACCTACTACTAAGGTACACTCTCACTCCCACTTCATTTATCATTTCGTCATCATGACTTATTTTTGAATTATGATCATTTTGGTATCCATTAATCTTCTAGTTAATTGCCATGTCTGGTTCACCTTATTTAGTAGAGCCCATTTTTTTAGGGGCTTAGAGGGGTGTTACGGTCTTTACCGTACCTTCCCAATAAGTAACCTGATCCCCGAACCCAGACTCAGGTTTTTCGCAGACAGCTTTTCCAAAAAAATCAAGAGTCCATTTAGGGGTTTTATTCTTACTTGTTTTCCCCTTTAAAAATAAATAAAAGTAAGTGGCGACTCCAAGTCTTTTCTAAAAATCATATTTTTCACCCAAATAAACGAAAAGGGAGTCTCGCCGATCGAGTGGGAACGCATCATTAAAAAGGTGGGTCCACAAGTACTTACTATCACAGTGAGTATTAAGTACTTTTCAGTATCCTTATTACATTAACAGTAATGAAAATGGAAAGACTCTGGTGTGTATATAACTTAAGTGAACCGAAAGAGAGCTATTTAGGAAAACTACAAGGATGGAAAATTTTCTTTTTATGTATTCCCGAAAACTACAAGGATTATGGCTAGAGGGAATTATTGTATCTTGTAGTTTCTTTTGGTTTAAATAAAGATAGTGGTAGCTATGCTAAAGCTTTTAATTCACTAGGGGGTGAAGAGAGCTGGATTTCGTATTTGGAATCAGTCCTCCACTTGGTTAGAATTGGAAGAATCCCAGACAAATAAAAGAAATGGCAGTGGCAAAAAAATACCAAAGATCTCATGAAATATATAGAATTGAAGTCACTACAAATGATGGAAGAATAGTAGCCACAGGGTAAGGATAAACTTTTCAGAACTAAAAGATTTTGAAAATTATACAAGAAAAACTTCCGCACAAAAGCAGGAATACCAAAATGATGATTGCCTTCAATTTACATAAAAAAAAAAAAATAAAAAGGAATAAGCATTAATGAGAAAAGGTATTAACATACATCTCCCTTGATGTGGAGGCTGATTATGACAATTCGTGTGGTCCCAAAAAGTGGTTTTGCCAACTTAGCAAGCAACAAGATACTCATTTCATTTGTGTTCCAGTCAAAACTGATATGCATGATTTTCTGTAAAACAAGCAAGAGGTGCTACTGGTAATGTTAAAATTGTAAAAACACAACGAAGAAAAATTGTTAGGCAAGAATAGTGAACAAACTTCACCAATTATATATAAAAAAAATTTCCTCTTCTAGAAAACCCACCAAAAAGCACCCATAACCAACAAGCTTGAAACAAAAACTCTTTTAATTCAATTGATTTACCCCAAAGTCCATAACAATTGATATCTAAAACAAGACCTGAACACTTGTTGCATGTCGGATTCCCCGCGGTGAGTTCCGATGGAGTTGACAACCGAGTTCTACATGATGAGCCAAAAAACGTTTGGGTGGGGCCATCCCCGCCACCTCTTCACGGATCATTTGCTGCATATTGAAACTGCTATGGTGTTCAGTTTGAAGGAAAGAAGAAGACGACCTCATAGTGAGACCGGGTGGTGCTGATCAAAATGTGCATGTGTGGAGGGATAAGGAGGGAGAATTAGTGGATGGGAAGCATGGATAGCTATTCATTATGACAGATGGGTTTTGGGCTGCCCAAAGCATGGGCTGTGGCAGAAGAAAGATGTTTGATGTCTGATGAAGGTGGTAGGGATAGGTTTTTTTGATTGCCTAAAGAATAGGCTATTGCAGAGTATGGCATGGTCTGAAGTACTTGTCTTGAGCAACTAAAAATCAGCTTTAAAGAGAGAGTCGTATGGCTCATGGGTTAAAATACGTTTTAAGCCATTGAGTAGTAGCAACAAAGCACTTGATGGGTGAGAGAAATGGGAAGAACCTATGCAGACTATTGATGGACGATTGGGTTAGTTTAAGGTGTGTTTGGTATGTTTTAAATTATATGAAAGCTAAGTATAAATATTTCATAAAATCATACAAGTTGCATATTTGTTTTTGATTTAGAAAATTAATTTATTTTATGTTTTAATGTGTAAATTTTAATATCATATAGACTTTACTTATGATTCATGATATCTAAAAATAATAATTACTTTGGCATGTTTATTATAAAAAAAAATTAACACATTTTGTTTTATATTTTAAGACATGAAGTAGATAACCATAATAAACTTATATTTTAATTTTGTTTTTGGTTCATAAAGTATTAAAAAGAGAATTGCTTTGATATATTAATAAACTCAAATCTTTATTTTGATTTAGGATTCCTATGATGTTAAAAAATAAAATTATTTTATCATAAAATAAAGCTTTGAATATATATATTTAATAACCTTAACATATTATTTCTCAATTTAATCATTCAATCTATTGATTAATACCTCAATTTCTATAATTTATAACATAAAGTTAACAAAAAAAAAAAAAAAAAAAACTTGAATCTTATTAAATCATTCTTTAAAAAAAAACAAAAAAACTCATTCCAATTCATTATCAAAACCTTATTGTATTTTATATTTTTAAAGAATATGATATCAATTATTATATTATTTTAAAACATGAATTTATCTGTAAGAATTAAGGTTTTATAATTCTAAACAAACCTAAATATGTTGTAAATCAATAAAAAAACAAAGTCCTAAACTAATAATTAAGGGTCACTACACACGAAATAGGGATCCACTTAGTCTCTCCAAAATATCTAATTCAAAATCCAAACCCAGTGATCGATATAGTCTAAGTGGACCATCAATTAATAAGAGCTAAAAACAATTGAAAAAATGACCACAATTGCACACTAAAGCATCAAAGGATGTAGGAGGACAATCCTATATGAAATGTGTTAAGATAACAAAATAGAGGGTTTATAATATTCTAAGAAAAAAAACACGTTACCATATACATAATCACTTTGTAAAAAATGTTTTCATTAGGATTATAATTGAAATGTTGATATAGAAAGTAACTAAGATGTAGAAATTCATTATGTTTCTTTTACATTATTGTATTTGGATGCCATATTAAACTATAAATAAGAATTCATTGGAAAACAAATATAAATCGTGTTTAACTAACTATCAAATGAAAACTAGATGGAGCAAAATATAATTTTAAAGTATTGTGTTTTCCTTTATTTGTATTTTATAATTTTTAATTTATTTAATCTTTTTATTTATTTTTTAAAAAGGCAAAAAATTTGCTCTTAAGAAGCTCCCTATATTGTTAATGAGAAAACAATTATCTAATAATGTTGTTAATTTAAAAAAATAATATTTAGTTTTTAAAAATGAAACTATAGTTTGAATGGTGGTACTATTACAAAATATTGTTATGATTGACTAAGTTGCCTTACCTCATAAAACAAAAGGTTCTCGCTCCAACTACAAAATGTCTGTTTTGAGATTACTTTATTTTATTTTATTCTTATTTTCTCTCCTTCTAAGCTTTCTTTTTGTTTTATGATTCTATAAGCATAATATGTGTTTGTCTTTATATTTATTATAATAATTATAAGAGATGGATGAATGCACCTCCCTATTTCAATTTTAATTTTGGATGTTTATTGGTCAAGTTGTAATACCATTATATATATATATATATATATATATATATATATATATATATATATTATTTCAATTCTTCAAAGTACAGTGATCTTTCTCAATGGCCATTAAAAAAAAAGATTAATACAATAAGCTTTAAAATTTCATTTCCATCTTGAATTTCTCGAATAAAAGATTCTATTAAGAAAATTAAAGGAGATAATGTATTAAGAAAATTAAGGGAGAGAAAATGGACGAATATGAAATTTGAAAAAAAAAATGTTATAGTAAAACTTCATAAGTCCTTTTCTGCTATGTTATGTAATCTAGATTATAATATATGTTATATTAAAAAATGTTATTTTTTAAAAATATCCCATTATTCCAACTGGTGGTCTTGGTAGTGAGATACTAAATGAGTATACGTTTACTCAATTCCAAAACTCCAAGAAGCATGACAAAGAGGCCATTGAAAAATATATTGCACATGTTATCCTGGCATCCTGTAAGTGTAAAGGTAATGTTGGGGGTTAAATGGGAAGTGGAGGACTATTTTAATTCATTTAGTGGAGTCACGTCATCAGCATCCTAACTATCAAGTGCTTAAATGCTGCAGGTTAGATGAGAAGTGGAGGACTACTTGATTACTACTCAAAAAGTGCTCTTTTATAGCTTGTTATAAACTCTTTTAAACACTTTTGAGTAGTATTTATTACCTTTTAACTCAATTGGCACATTAAGGACCCTTGCAAATGTTTCTAATCATTTTTTGGCTAGTTTTGGTATTTTTGGTAGCTTTTTTATCATTGAAACAAGCCAAGAATGAGGGAGAATTTTGTGCAACCCTTGGAAATAGGTTTCCAAGCCAATTAAGAGATGCAAGGAAGAAAAATAGAGAGAGAAATCCAACATGAAGCAATTTCACAT
Source organism: Vitis riparia (assembly GCF_004353265.1). Classification (NCBI taxonomy): domain Eukaryota; kingdom Viridiplantae; phylum Streptophyta; class Magnoliopsida; order Vitales; family Vitaceae; genus Vitis; species Vitis riparia. Next base: position 13,444,841 of record NC_048433.1, on the reverse strand, counting down.
GGCTATGCAAAATCTTCACATGGCCATGCGAAATCTTCGCATGCTATGCGAAATTTAAAAGGAGAGCAGTTGTATGAAAAATTTAGAGCACTTCCTGGAGTCTATTGTATACATACTATATATCGTTTCGAATCTTGGGAATTCAGGAGTCCAATGCTTTAAACGGTGTGTAAATTGGAGCTAAAATGAAGAAGTTATGGCCATTTGAAGACAACTGCACCAAGCTGAAAATGAATTTCGCAACCCCTGGCGAAACCAAAACTGAGGAAAATGAATTTTGCAACCCCTTGCATAATTTTCGCAATCATTGCAAAATCTTCCTGTGTAATCTTCAAATATTTTTGCATTGACTCTGTTAGATTTTTATCTCAAGATATTTTGTGTAATTACCTATTTTCTCCTTGTAATCAGCTAAAGATATTTTTAGGATATTTAGGATATCTAAAGGGAGGTAAAAATATCTCTCTAGATATTTCTTAGAAAATATCTTCTATATATATCTCTGACATCTTGTAAAGAAAAAAAAAAGAGGAAGATCATAGTAAGAAATATATCTATAGAGCACTTGCTTTGCCTTTCCTTCGAATTTTTGTTTTCATTTTCTTTCTAGCCAAACATTCTCGGAGGCCTTAGAGGATGAGTGGCTAGGCTTTTTCTTTCTTGGATTGAAGGAAGCTAGGTAAAGGATCCAGATACAAAAGTGGGAGTTTTCCTTGTTTTAGTTTTAAATGAAGAGAAGTTGTGACTCGTTAATGGTTTTTATCTTTTAAGTTAACTTAAAATCCCTTAAAATCACCTGGGCCAACACTCGGTAAGCTTTTCGGACTCCATCCATTGAGATCCATTAGTTATCTCTTGTGAGCCTCTGGGAGGTGGTTTAAAGGTAGGATTACCTAGAATAGCCAACACTTGGTAAGCTTTCGGACTCCCTGGAGACATCCATTAGTTTTCTCTTGCGAGCTTTTGAAGGGTAATCCAAGGTTAAGGATCACCTTGAATGGTCAATACTAGGTGAGAGGTATGAACCATTGCAAGATGCATCAGTGAGAGGACGTTAGTGTTTGAAACTATAGGTTAAATCCCCAATACAAGGAAAAGATCCAGAATCTCCCTTTTTTTATAAGGAACCTGAACCTAGTGACCTGAAACTCCAAGAAACCTTTTCTTTGTAATTAAACTCAGTTACTATTTTTGGTTAGCTTAAAACCAACCCCTTTTTCAACCATCATTATGTTTTCTTTTAAAACTAACTCATAAAAGAAAACCACCATTTCGGTGTTGTAACTAATATCACGTGTGAAATGAAAACCCATCCCTGTGGATGATCTTAGAACCACTATACTATGGTAGCTATGCTACCCTAGTATATGGTGAATTAGGTTTATAAATTTTGTTGATAACTCCCGTCTGAGGACTGAATCAAAGTAGAACACCAATTGGGGACGAATCACTACTTATAGGCTATAGGATAGTGGAGAAGTGGCGAAAAGGTCATATCCCCAATCATCATCCCTAAATTGTTAGCTACTTATAGCATGTCAAAATATTGAACATTACCACCTAATTGGTGGAGAAAAAAAATTAGAAAGCGGGAAAAAAATTCCATAAAAACGTGTTGAGTGGGAAACAAAAATCCATAAAAACTTGTTGTTATATATTTAAACGTTTTTTATTTATATAATTAAAACCAAAGACAAAAATATCAATAATTACGGATATATCGATACTTTGATTTTAGGGATATATCGGAAATATCAGAGAAATATCAATGAATATTTTCACAAATATCGGTGGAGCGAAAATTATTTAACATACATAGGAATGCTTGGAAAAACTGTAAAAATGATAAAATAAGCAAGAGTACACATTTTTAAAGTATTTTGTAAGTATAATTGACATAGATATGATAAAAAGAAAAAAACATAGGTAAACATAGATATATCGGTAGATTCGATATTTCAATTTTAAGAATAATAAATATGAATTTTGGAAATGTATAAAGTTAGAATTGAGTTAAAAAAAAATATTTGTTTTTATTGAATAAAAACAGTTTATACATAAATATAATACATATGACATTGTAATAGTACTTAGTATCAAAATGAAGATCGATGTGATTTTATCATATTGTTAGATGAAGGGAGCCTATCTTGTTGAAGACAATATTTATTTTAAAATATTTAAAATACTTTTATTATAACATGTTTTATTACATTTTAAATGAAAAATGAATTTAATTTATATAAAATATTTTATTTGAGATTTAATTTCTACAATTTTATTAAAAATATGTGGTAACAATTTTTTCTATTAACATTAATTTATTTAAATAATTAAAATTATTAATAATTTAGCTTATAAAATTAATTTTAAAATTTAAAATATGGCTTATAGAAACTGAAATTTCAAGCCATAGTAGTGATTTCATGAAGATGGATAATTAATATATATTTTTATAGAGGGAGGCAAATTGTTCTCATAATTTGTTTCCTTGTTTTTTTTATCTGTACTAAATCCAACAATCAAAAGCCCACTCACTTTTCTGACTCGGCCATCAAGAAGCCATTTCTGAAGTTGCCTTCCACAAGAGAGAATCCCTAAAAAGACCATTTTTCCCTCTGTCACTCTCATTCGTCCCAAGTACTAATCTAATGAGGTTATTATTATTATTATTATTATTTTTGCAATCCCCATTTGATTCCCAATAAAATCCATCCCCCATTCCATTTTCGGGAAGATTCTTCCTCGTTTGATTTCAGAGACAATCCATGCAAAACCCCCATGGAAACCATAAAAATTGTTGTTTTTTTTTTTTTTTTTTTTTGCTCCCTGTGGTTTTTGGATCTATTGTAAAGGTCTATTGGCTTTTGTGGCATTGGATTTAAATTTCATGAACCCTAAATCCACGATTTTTGAGCCAGGTTGAAAAACACAACATTTGCCTGCAAATCATGGTCAGATTATCGAATAGCACTTTGTCTTTTTTTTAAAAAAAAAAAAAAAAAAAACGAATAGCTTTTGTATCCTGTGCATGGGTTGGACTGGTAGGAAATATCGGTAACTTTCCCGAAAAATCGGTAAAAATACCCATAAATACCTAAATATCGAAGAAAATTTGGAAAAATTACCAAAATTTTCGTGGATCGATAATCAGTTACGAATTTTGTGTTGGAGCCAGCTGATCAGCAATATTTCTCTCCAAAATTGTTGGACATTTCAATCCTTGGTTAGAACTATATATTCACTTAATTATGTTATGGTTATTACATACATTTGCATCAATTAATAACCAATGTGTAAAAATTAAAAACATGTGATTTTTAACCTTGTGTTTCCATACCATCTTTTACTCTTTATAAATAGGCAAGCTTGAGTCTCAATTTGATAGAATAAAGTAAATTTTTGTATCTTACATCCTGATAATGACAGAAAGTAAAATACATAGCTAAACAACTTCAATTTAAAAGAGATTTAATTTGAATATAAATCCATATAAAATATTTAAATAGATTCAATATAATTCTTATAAATGAATTAAAATAGTATTTTATTTAGAATTATTATGAAAGCAATGATAAAAAAATTTATTAAAAAATATGACAAATTTTATGGTAAAATTATTTATTAATCAAATTTTGTTTCTATAAAAAAATAAACATGAAATATGACAATTCTAAAATTATTGAAATAAAAAGATTATAAAATGAATATCATAAATAAATTAAAATGGATATTTTATAATTCTAATTTATTTATTACAAAATTCATTATAAAATATTTTATTGCTATGTAATAATGGTCCACAATTTCCAACCCATTGTAGAAATAAAGCAAAGCTTTCTCAAACAGCATTGGTACGTAATGATGATTCTATTTTTTTTAGCCAAAAAGTACAACAAGAAACATGAAACATGGATGAGAAAAAAGCAAACAAACAAGAGGAAAAAGAACTAAGAGTTTTAATGGAGATTGATGTTCTATTTGTTGTTTAAAAGTTCATTTTCTTGTACCAAAAATGCAGGTCCTCCTAATCATGGGTTAGCTTTTCAATTTCTCAATCACTAGAGGACAATTTTAAGGGACAAGTCTTGTTAAGGTAATTCTTTACTCCCTCCAGTTTCTCTCTCTCTATACTTTGCAATGAAACTCTAACTTGTCAATACTTCATTTAAAAAAAAAAAGAAATTGAACATAAATAATCAAACTTGCAGTTGAGTTATTTGATGGTTAGTAGATTTGGTCTAGTGGGTAGGTTTACTTTTGATTTAATTTGATTCCATTGAATATGACGTTGATGACTTTATATTTTGAGTATTAACTTTTGTTTGTTTGTTGCCAAGTGTAATTAAATTTCTCTACTCATGAGTTTTGAAGTAAATATATTTCTTTTTTCCTCTACTAGGCAAATAACAAATATGTTAAAGGAATTAAATGTATTTCCTTTTAATGTGTTTAGGATACTTAGATAGGATTTAAATAAGTTCATGCATGAAACATTAGACTTCCCGTTCTAGCATCCTTGTATGACAAAATTTTCTCTTATTACATGCTAAGGACATTTAAGTTATCAAAGAATGAAAATGGTTCATTGATGAACTAGTTTGAAGTTGACAACTTCAAACTTTGTCTAGCATGTGAATGAGACTATTTTTTTTCTACAAATGATGCTTGAATTGTCTAATTGGACAATATAAAGAAAACATAATATCTTTAAAGTTATGCTCTTATGCTTGATTCATTTTTTAGAAATTTCGACAGTTGTTCCTTTTGTTCTCTGGGTGCATATTTGGACAAGGCTAAATAATATGCCTTCTCCATTTGTGTACTTGGAGAACTATAAGGAAATACTGCCGAAATTTTTCTATAATGAAACGAAACATAATAGTAGTTGACATGTAGGGATTATGTTTTCCTATATAGGATAGGAACCACCACCTAAACTAGGAAGTTGGAGTTGTTAGAATGCATAAGACATGTAGTTTAAGTTGATTTTAGTTTAAGAAAATAGAATCATGAGAGTTAATTATGTTTCTTGGTTTAATATTTTGATATATAAATTTATTTTAATTTGACAGAAATATGCATAATAAATGATCTTCAACGATTCGAGATTGAATAAAGACTTAAAAAAATGTAACATGTATTTATTTCTCATTTGTATGGTAGTGCATAAACTAGATAAGATCATAATTCTATAAGAGAACCACATTTTTTACTTTGGCTCAATACCTAATGAAATTAAATGTATTTAATAAGATGAAATATCATGAATTAATAGGAATTTAAATGGATAATTTGTGGCATTACCTACAATGACATGAATTGAATAAGACAATTTTATAATTAACTATCCCACCTTGATATACTTGTAGACAACATGGATATATTACATGATGAATCCTTTTGAGATATGATACAACATTAATGTTCAAATTCCTCATGATTAATTCATTGTGTATTTCAATCATAGAATGGATCGAAGTTGGATGTCTAAAGATAGAATGTCATGGGAGTACAAGGAAGGAGTTGAATACTTCATTAATTTTGCATTAGAACATTGTCCAAATCAAAGTGGAATTCGTTGTTCTTGTATGCGATGTGGAAACTTAATACATCATACACCTAACAAGATTCGAGAACATATGTTTTTCACTGGTATTGACCAGAGTTATCATACATGGTATTGGCATGGAGAAGCAGGTCCTACTAGTAGACAACCAACTAAAATGGCACAATGTTATGACATGATGGATTGTGGTGATGTTGCTAGTACAATAGAAATGGTTCATATTATAGATGATGAGTTCATGATAGACCCAATCTCATTTAAAAAATTGCTTGAAGATGCTGAAAAACCTTTGTATCCTAGTTGTATCAAGTTCATCAAGCTTTTTGCATTAGTTAAATTGTACAATGTGAAGGCACGGTATGCGTGGTCAGATAAAAGTTTTTCAGATTTACTCCAATATTAGGGGATATGCTACCGGTCAACAATGAGATGCCCTTATCCATGTATGAGGCAAAGAAAACATTGAATGCATTAAGGATGGAATACAAAAAGATACATGCATGCCCAAATGATTGCATACTATATAGGAATGAGTTAAATGATGCATCTTTATGTCCTACTTGTGGAACGTCAAGGTGGAGGTAAACAAGGTTAGGGCAAGAAACACTAAGAGGATTCCTGCAAAAGTTTTGTGGTATTTCCCACCCATCCCTAGGTTTAAGAGGATGTTTTAATCTCCCAAAATAGCGAAAGACCTAAAATGGCATGCAAAAGGTAGAGAAAATAATGGTAAACTTCGACACCCAGTGGATTCCCCAACATGGAAACTAGTGAACGAAATGTGGCCTGAATTTGCTTCAGATTGTAGGAACCTTAGACTTTCTATTTCAGCAGATGGTATCAATCCTCATAGCTCCATGACCAGTAGGCATAGTTGTTGGACTGTTCTCACAATAACTTACAACCTTCCCCCTTGGTTATGCATGAAGAAGAAATTTATGATATTATCTTTGCTAATATCAGGACCACGACAGCCTGGTAAGGATATCGATGTTTTTTTGGCACCATTAGTCGATGATTTGAAAGCATTGTGGGAGGTAGGGGTGAAAGCCTATGATGCACATCAACGAGAGTTCTTCACATTAAAGGTTATTTTGTTATAGGATTAATGATTTCCCTGTATATGGGAACTTCTCTGGTTGCACTGTTAAGGGATATCATGCTTGTCCAATATGAAGAAACAAATTCACATTGGCTAAAACATGGGAATAAGAACTCATATACCGGTCATAGAAGGTTTCTTCCATGCAACCATCCATTTAGAAAGCAAAAGAAGACATTTAATGGTGAACAAGAGTTTAGGTTACCTCCAGAAGAGCTTCCTCTCACATGAATATATACCTATACATATGAATTTTCTTAGCTTATAATTGTTTTGTTATTATTTCCTATTCCTAAGTTGAGTTGAGAAGGATACCATATATGTTTGTTTCACCACCTTATGAAAATATAATCTAAATTGCTATGAATACAATGTACTCATTTGTCCATTATTCCACTAGTAATGAAGTAGTACTAAAAAAGAACAAACCCATAGTATTGACAATCCTTTACAACAATTTAGATGTATGTGTGGGTAAGGAAGCAATGAGGATTCATTTAGATAGCTTTGATCATGTTACTTAGGTGTGAGTTGTTCTTTATATCTTTCTTTTGGCCTTAGTATGTCTTATATACATCCTATATTTAGTTTAAACATTTCTTGTAAGGCACAACCTCTCTCTCTTTCTCTCTTTAATCTAAACTCTTTACTCTTTTATCCATCTTCAATCAAATTGTCCATATGTGAAACATTTATTCCTTATAATTACTAATTGCATTTCTCTTCTATAATGTCAATCTATGAGATGTAAAAGGATGCTAATACTACATATTTCCAAATATATTATCGATAATTGCTCTTGAAGCTTGATTGATTTACCTTAATGAAGTCTTAAAAGTCATGATCTTTTCTAAGGGATATTTTCACACAAACAAAAGTTAACTATTCTCTTTTTTTAAAGTTAATCATTATTCTTAATAAATATAATTAATCATTACCTTTATCTATTCCTTTTTTTTGTCCATATTTCACATATGTTATTTGACATTCTTATATTTTACCCAATTTAACCCTCCAAGTTGTAAAAATGGGAGCTTAGGGTATTATGCTAGACATGTATTGACTTAATTTAGATGCAAATTTTACTTGAAACTAACATTATGTCATTCATTGTTTTTTTTTAAATTTTAAATATGAAGGATGAAAAAATTGACCAAATTTATATGATGTCATATTTGATTGTGAAATTTTGTTGATATAATTTTGCTCATAAGGGCCCAAAGAGTAGGATGGTGTCATGTGAGGATATTTTGTCATGCGATACATGCGAGACATAATTGCAAATAGAAGTCTCCTAACATCTCAGGTTTATTTACCTATGTATTTTCATAAGAACATGAGAACTTATACATATATTTAATGTTTCATGTTAACATATTTTCTCTTCTCATATATTTTAGTTTGAAGGGAAAAAAACCTATTCACGAGCTGAGTTAGATGAAGTGAGATCTGAACGGGTCTCATTTTTTAGCACTCTTATCTTAGACCAAGTATAGTGGGTATGTGAATTTTATAATTTTTTAATAAAATGTCAAACATAAATTTGAATTAATGTTGCATCTTTTCTCTTTGCAAGGTATAGGGGTGACATTTGCAGTTGTTGCAATTTTGAGATTTCAAGGTCATACATAAGATCTTATTGTCATGCATAGATGCTGAAGTTTTGGATACTTTTGGGTACATACCTATATCTTTTAAAAGATACATTTGATGAAAGTACCAATTAATGTTTTTTTTTATTATGTATGTTTGTTGGATTCTTTTTGCATAAATTTTCGTACATGTTAATATCATTTTAGTAAAATTTTAAATATAGAATTAAAGTAATGTAGTTTTTTTTATCTACTTGCAAGAAGTTGAATAACATTTGTAGTAGTTTGAATTTTGAGAATACAACATTAGCATAGGTTCTTGCTATCATGTATGTAAAGTTGCAATTAGTTTTTTCTTTTATTGGATATTTTTAGGTACATATCTTCTCTATATTTTTTCCCTAAAAGTTCATTGCTAGAAATTTTTTTAAATGTATTTTGGTACATGTTTATATCTTTTTAATTAGTACTTTTAAATATAACATAAATTAATATTGTTTTTTTCTTATTTGCAAGAGGTTGGGTGATATTTGCAACATTTACAATTTTTAGAGTACAAGATCATGCATAAGTTTTTGTCATCATGTATAGCTATTAGATTTTTTGGTGAATATCTATCATTATATATATATATATATATATTTGATAAGAGTACAAGATCATGTATAGTTGCTTGGTTGTTTGTGAATACATTTGGATATATTTGGGTACATGCTTATATCTTTTTTTAAAAAATTTGAAACATAAACACAAAGTAATGTTTTTTTTTTTTTTTACTTGCAAGGGGTTGGGTGAGATTTGTAGCACTTGCAATTTTTAGAGTACACGATCATGTATAAGTTCTTGTTATCATGCATAATTATTTAATTTTTGGTTCTTTTTTAGTAAATATCTCATATATATATATATATGATAATAGTATAAGATCATGTATACTTGTTAGGTTGTTTGTGGATACATTTTAATATAATTTAGGATACATTTATATATTTTTAATGAACTTTCAAACACAAACATAAAATAATGTTCCTTTTTCTTTCTTGTCTGCGTTAGGTGACATTTGCAATAGCTGCAGTTTTTAGAGGAGAAGATCACGCATAAATTTTTGTTATCATGTACAACTACTTGATATTTGGTTATTTTTAGGTAAATATCTATCCTTTTTTCATATATATTTGACAAGATAAGAAGATTATATATAGTTGTTAGGTTGTTTGGGAATACATTTGGATACATATTTATATCATTTTATTAATCTTTCAAATATAAACATATACTGATGTTTTTTTCCTACTTGTAGAAGGTTAGGTGTCATTTGCAGCAATTAAAGCACTTTTGAAGGCACAAGATCATGCATACATTATATTTATCATGTATAACTATTGGATTTGTGGGTACATATATGCCTTTTTTTGGATGTATGTGATGATAATACAAGATTATGCAAGGATATTAAGGTTTTTTTTTTTTTTTTGTCAATATATTTGCCTACATGTTCATATTTTTTAAAAAAAATATATATTTTGTACATTCATGTAGTTTATCCATATATATATATATACACACACAACAGGTTCAATTTTTATGTAGATCATTTGGGCAACAGGTTAGGTTGTTGACATGTTTCATATGCAACCTTGATATGAAATAAAACAATTTCCTTTATATGAATAAAGAAATCTTGACATAAAAGACATTGTAGTCCTTAATATAAGAATATAGGAACCTGAACATATTAAAATTTCAACTTTCAAAAAATAAAAAATAATAAAAAATCCTTGACATATGTGTAAATTAAATTTAAAAGCATATACAACAACATTGACATATATCACACTTAAGCTTAACATATATTGAATATAATCTTGACAAAACAATGAGTTGATTACTACTCAAAAAGTGTTATTTTGTAGCTTGTAACTAACTCTTTTAAACAATTTTGAGTAGTAGTTATTACCTTTTAACTCAATTAGCATATTAAGTACCTTTGCAATCGTTTCTAATCAAATTGTGTTAAGTTTTGGTGTTTTTGATAGTATTTTGATCACCAAAGCAATCCAAGATTGAGGAGAGTTCTATAGAATCCATGGCAAAGCAATTGGAAGCTCATTTACATGAAGAACCTAAGCTTTGAAGCTTTATAATCCTTTGCCAAAAGCAATTCATGAATGCAAGGAGGGAAAGCAAAGAGAGAAATCTAACATGAAGAATTCAAGAGGATAGCAACTGTTGGACACATTTGGAGCACTTCCTGGAGTCTATTTCATGCATACTATATGTAGTTTCGAAGCTTGGGAAGTTAGGAATCCAACGCTTCAAACGATGTGCGAATCGGAGTTGAAATGAAGAAGTTAGAGCCATTGGAAGCCAATCACATCAAGCTGAAGGCCAATTTCGCAGCTGTGAAATCAGCCTTTGGCTGCGAAATGGAAACCTTCAGCTTGCGAAATTTCGCAGCCCATCTTGCATGCCTGCGAAATCCTCCTGAGTGCTTCCAAATATTTGTAATTGATACTTTTAGATTTTTTCTTCAAATATTTGTTGTTTAAATCCCCATTTTCTCCTTGTAACCCACCAATCATAGGATTCCTTAGTTAATAAGTAAGAACAAAGGGTGAATAATAAAAAATATATTGTTTGTAATTTTCTTTACAGAGGAATATCTCGGGAGCTTGTTCTCAGAGACAATTTTTGTATAGTTTTGAAGAAAGTAATATACAGAGCTTTGCTCTGCCTTACCTACTCACTTTGATTATATTTCTCTTACTAGCCAAACAATCTCTGAGGATGTTTCCTCAGGGAATGAGTGGCTAGACTTTTTGTCTCTTGGAGCTAAGGTAGCTGGGTAAGGTGCCGAGTGCAACAATTAAGAGTTTTGTTGTTTCAGCTTTTAATGAAGAGACAGTGTGACTCGTTAATGGTTTCTATGTTTTTAGTTAACTTAAAACGCCTTTAAATCACTTGGGTCAACACTTGGTAAGGCAAGTGATCTCCGTCCATTGAGATTCACTAGTTTATCTCTTGCAAGCCTTTGGAAAGTGATTTGAAGGTAGGATTTTCTAGAATTGCCAACACTTGGTAAGCTTTTGGACTCTAAGGAGACATCCATTAGTTATTTCTTGCGAGCTTGAGAAGGGAAATCCAAGGTTAATGATCACCTTGAATGGTAAATGCTAGGTGAGAGGCATGAGCCATTGCAAGATGAATCAGTGAGAGGGATTTAATGTTGGAATCCATAAAAGGGAAGCATCTGTACCACACCGGTTAGAGAAATAACTATATGTTAATTCTCTAATACGTGGAAAAGATTCAAACACCGGAACTCTGTTTTTGTATGAGGAGCCTGACCTTAGTGATCCTAAAACTCCAAGAAACACTTTTCTTTATTAGTAATTTAAGTTACTATTAGTTTTGGTCATCTTAAAACCAATTCTTTTTCAACCAAAGATTATGTTTTCTTTTAAAGCTAACCTTGAAATGAAAAAGCATCCATTCAACTTTGAATTAATGTTAATAGTAAGTTGAAAACCCTTCCCAGTGAACAATCCTAGAGCCACTATGCTATGCTAGCTGAGGCTATCCTAGTACATGGTGATATAAGTTATAAATTTTGTTTGATTACTCCTATCTGAGGGCCAAAATCAAGGTACACCAATTGGGAACGAATCAAATGGCACCGTTGTCGGGGAAGGTGCCAACTTCACAATGACATTATCTTTTCAGAGTACTTGTGATTTTCATCACAAGTTTGGTGATTTTTCTTTCATATTACTAACTCTTTTAATCGTTTCTTTTACTTGTTCATATTCTAACATATCTTTTAATTTAGTTTTAGTAATTTTAGTCTTTTTGTAGTCTTGTTTTCTTTTGTTTTTGTTTTTGTTACAGTTGATACTAGTTGTGTATGCCAAATTGGATACAAGATAGTGGAGGAAGGCTTGTGAAACGTGAAACACCTCATAACAAGGAATTGGAATTGAGCTTGAACATCATGGAAGCTACACTTGAAGATCAACATAGTCACCATGGTCATCAGGACAATCCCAATGCATTCATATCAATGAGGGACCGCATGCATCCACCTCGTATGAGTGCACCATCATGTATAGTGCCCCTATAGAGCAGCTAGTAATAAGACCGCATATTGTTCCACTTCTACCAACTTTCCATGGGATGGAAAGTGAGAATCCCTATGCACATATTAAGGAATTTAAAGATGTTTGTAATATATTCCAAGAAAGAGGAGCTTCGATCGACTTGATGAGGCTTAAGTTATTTCCTTTTACTTTAAAGGATAAGGTCAAGATTTGGCTTAATTCTTTAAGGCCAAGGAGTATCTGGACTTGGATTGATTTGCAAGCTGAATTCCTCAAGAAGTTTTTCCCTACTCATAGAACAAATGGCTTGAAAAGGCAAATTTCAAACTTCTAAGCTAAAGAGAATGAGAAATTCTATGAGTGTTGGGAGAGATACATGGAAGCCATTAATGCTTGTCCTCACCCTGGTTTTGATACATGGCTATTGGTGAGTTACTTTTATGATGGGATGTCTTCCTCAATGAAGCAACTCCTCGAGACAATGTGTGGAGGAGATTTCATGAGTAAGAATCTAGAGGAAGCTATGGATTTCTTGAGTTATGTGGCTGAAGTATCAAGGGGATGGGATGAACTGAACAAAGGAGAAGTGGGAAAGATGAAGTCTTAACTGAATGCCTTTAACACTAAGGCTGGGATGTATACCTTGAATGAAGAAGTTGATATGAAGGCAAAGTTTGCAGCTATGACAAGAAGATTGGAGGAGCTAGAACTGAAAAAGATACATAAAGTTCAAGTTGTTGCTGAAACACCAGTTCAAGTCAAGCCATGTCCTATTTGTCAATTTTATGAGTACTTCGTGGAGGAGTGCCCTATAATTCCAGCTGCTAGAGAAATGTTTGGAGAACAAGCAAATGTCATTGGACAATTCAAGCCCAACAACAATGCTTTGTATGGAAATACTTACAACTCAAGTTGGAGGAACCATCCAAATTTTTCCTGGAAGCCAAGAGCATCTCAGTACCAACAGCCAGCTTAACCATCTCAACAAGCTTCAAATCTTGAACAAGCAATAGTGAATCTAAGCAAGGTTGTGGGAGATTTTGTTGGAGATAAAAAATCCATCAATGCTCAACTCAGTCAAAGAATTGACAGTGTAGAGAATACATTGAATAAAATGACGGATGGGATGCAAAATGATTTATCTCAGAAGATAGATAATCTCCAATACTCGATCTCAAGGCTCACTAACCTGAACATAGTGCAAGAGAAGGGTAAATTTCCTTCTCAACCTCACCAAAACCCCAAGGGTATCCATAAAGTGGAAACTCATGAGGGAGAGTCTTCTCAGGTGAGAGATGTCAAAGCCTTGATCACTCTAAGGAGTTCTAAAAAGGTTGAGCTACCAACAACCAAGCCACATGTTGAAGAGGAAGAAGAAGAAGAGACAGAGAAGAGGGAGGAAACTAAAGAAAAGAAGAAAGATATCAGTGAAGGGAAAGAGGACCATGATTCAATAGTGAATGCAAATTTGGAGAAAGTACTCATCAAGGGAGATGTGATGAAGAAACACACACCTCCACTTTTTTCTCAAGCTTTGCATGGGAAAAAAGGGATCAGAAATGCATAAGAAATTCTTGAAGTATTGAGACAAGTGAAAGTTAATATCCCATTGCTGGATATGATTAAACAAGTTCCAACATATGCAAAATTCTAAAGGACTTGTGTACTATCAAAAGAGGGTTGAATGTGAATAAGAAATCCTTCTTGATTGAGCAAGTAAGTGCTATCATACAATGCAAGTCTCCTTTGAAGTACAAAGATCCAGGTTGTCCTACCATTTCAGTCATGATTGGAGGAAAGGTAGTGGAAAAAGCTTTGTTAGACTTTGGAGCAATTGTGAATTTGCTATCATACTCTTTCTATAAGCAATTGGGACTTGGTGAATTGAAGCCAACATCAATCACTCTATCTCTAGCAGATAGATCAGTGAAAATTCCAAGGGGGGTAATTGAAGATGTCTTAGTTCAAGTTGATAACTTCTACTATCCAGTAGACTTTGTTGTTCTTGATACGGACCTCATTGTCAAGGAAACTAATTATGTTCCTATCATTCTTGGAAGACCATTTCTTGCTACATCAAATGCAATTATAAATTGTAGGAATGGACTCATGCAACTCACGTTTGGTAACATGACATTGGAGCTCAATATCTTCTATATGTCCAAAAAGCTAATCACTCCGGAAGAAGAAGAAGGTCCAGAAGAGGTGTGTATTATTGACACTCTAGTGGAGAAGCACTGTAATCAGAAGATGCAAGACAAGTTGAATGAAAGTCTTGGGGATCTTGAAAAAGGGTTGCCTGAACCCTCAAATGTGCTTGCTACTCTACAAGGTTGGAAGAGGAGAGAAGAAATTCTACCTTTGTTCAATAAAGAGGAGGCACAAGAAGTTGCTAAAGGAGAAACCCCAAAGTTCAATCTGAAGCCTCTGCTCACGGAGTTGAAATATACATACCTAGAAGAGAATAAACAATGCCCTATTGTTATATCTTCATCTCTTACTAGTCCTCAGGAGATGTGTTTACTTGAAGTTCTTAAGAGGTTTAAGAAAGCAATAGGATGGCAAATATCTGACTTGAAAGGCATCAGTCCTTTGGTCTGTACACATCATATATACATGGAAGAAGAAGCTAGACCAATTCATCAACCTCAAAGAAGATTGAATCCTTATTTGCAAGAGGTGGTGCGAGTTGAGGTTCTGAAGCTACTTCAAGCAGGTATTATTTACCCCATATCTGATAGCCCTTGGGTGAGTCTAACTCAAGTGGTACCAACGAAGTCAGGGATCACAGTGGTTCAAAATGAAAAGGGAGAAGAAGTTGCTACACGCCTCACTTCAGGTTGGAAGGTGTGTATTGATTATAGAAAATTGAATGTTGTGACAAGGAAGGAAGGATCATTTTCCATTGCCATTTATTGATCAAGTGTTGGAGAGAGTCTCTGGCCATCCTTTCTATTATTTCTTGGACGGCTCCTCTGGGTATTTTCAAATTGAAATTGATGTTGAAGACCAGGAGAATACCACTTTCACATGTCCATTTGGAACATATACCTACATAAGAATGCCTTTTGGTTTATGTAATGCACTTGCAACATTCCAAAGATGTATGCTAAGTATCTTCAGTGATATAGTGGAGCAAATTATGGAGGTTTTCATGGATGACATCACCATATATGGAAGTACATTTGAAGAATACTTAGTCAACTTAGAAGCGGTTCTGAACAGATGCATTGAAAAGGATTTGGTGCTCAATTGGGAGAAATGTCATTTTATGGTACAACAAGGAATTGTCCTTAGCCATATCATCTCCGAGAAAGACATTGAAGTTGATAAAGAAAAGGTGGAACTTATTGTCAAATTGCCATCCCCAACAACTGTAAAAGGAGTAAGGCAATTGCTTGGCCATGCAGGGTTCTACAGAAGGTTTATAAAAGATTTCTCTAAGCTTTCAAAGCCTCTTTGTGAACTTTTGGCTAAGGATGCTAAGTTTGTATGGGATGAAAGATGTCAAAGAAGTTTTGATCAACTGAAGCAATTCTTGACAACCGCTCCAATAGTGAGGGCTCCTAACTGGCAACTACCTTTTGAAGTAATGTGTGATGCTAGTGACTTTGCTATAGGAGTTGTGATTGGCCAAAGAGAATATGGAAAGCCCTATGTGATCTACTATGCAAGCAAGACATTGAATGAAGCTCAAAGGAACTACACAACCACATAGAAAGAATTGTTAGCTGTAGTGTTTGCCTTAGACAAGTTTCATGCTTATCTAGTAGGGTCTTTCATCATTGTTTTCACTGACCATTCAGCCTTGAAGTATTTATTGACAAAGCAAGATGCAAAAGCAAGGTTGATTAGATGGATTCTCTTCTATAAGAGTTCGATCTCCAAATTAGAGATAAGAAAGGAGTGGAGAATGTGGTAGCTGACCACCTTTCAAGGTTGGCTATAGCACACAGTTCTCATGTCTTACCTATTAATGATGACTTTCCGGAGGAATCACTTATGTTGCTAGAAAAAACTCCTTGGTATGCTCATATTGCTAACTATCTAGTTACTAGTGAAGTTCCAAGTGAGTGGAAAGCACAAGACAGGAAGCACTTCTTTGCAAAGATTCATGCTTATTATTGGGAAGAGCATTTTCTTTTCAAGTATTGTGCAGATCAAATAATAAGAAAGTGTGTCCCTGAAGAAGAGCAACAAGGAATCCTCAACCATTGCCATGAGAGTGCATGTGGAGGCCACTTTGCCTCCCAGAAAACAGCCATGAAGGTGTTGCAATCTGGGTTTAGTTGGCCATCACTTTTCAAAGATGCCCACACCATGTGTAGGAGCTGTGATAGATGCCAAAGGCTCGGGAAGCTTACACATAGAAATTAGATGCCTATGAACCCCATTCTAATAGTTGATCTCTTTGATGTTTGGGGCATTGACTTCATGGGACCTTTCCCAATGTCTTTTGGTAACTCTTATATCTTGGTGAGGGTGGACTATGTTTCTAAATGGGTTGAGGCAATCCCCTGTAAACACAATGATCACAAGGTGGTTCTCAAATTTCTTAAAGAGAACATCTTCTCAAGATTTGGGGTGCCCAAGGCCATAATCAGTGATGAAGGTACACATTTTTGCAACAAACCTTTTGAAACCTTACTAGCCAAGTATGGGGTGAAGCATAAGTTAGATACACCTTATCACCCTTAAACTTCTAGGCAAGTTGAGCTAGCAAACAGGGAAATCAAGAACATATTGATGAAGGTGGTGAACACGAGCAGAAGAGATTGGTCTATTAAGCTCCATGATTCACTATGGGCATATAGAACAGCTTATAAGACTATTCTTGGCATGTCTCCCTATCGCCTAGTCTATGCAAAGATGCCATCTCCCTGTGAAGTTGAATATAAGCTTGGTGGGCAATCAAGAAGGTAAAACATGGACTTAATCAGAGTCGGGGCAAAGAGGTGCTTAGACCTTAAAGAGATGGAGGAATTAAGAAATGATGCCTACATCAATTCCAAAGTTGCAAAACAGAGGATGAAGAGGTGGCATGATCAATTAATCTCCAACAAAGAATTCCAGAAAGGACAAAGAGTCTTACTCTATGACGCAAGGCTCCATATCTTTTCTAGGAAGTTGAAGTCAAGGTGGATAGGCCCTTTCATTATTCACCAAGTGCATCTCAATGGAGTGGTGGAATTACTGAATTCCAACAACATTGACACCTTTAAAGTCAATGGCCATCGTCTCAAACCATTCATCGAGCCATTCAAGCGAGATAAGGAGGAAATCAACCTCCTTAAGCCACAGAAAGCCTAATCAGAAAGGGGTTAGATGGACTTGGTCTCACCAAAGTCCATATTTTTTTGTTTAATTTTGTTAATTTAAGAGCTTTATTAATTGTTTTGATTTTAATTTTGATCTTAATTTATGTTATTTTTATGTAACTTAGACTTTTTGAATGATCTAATTTAGGTGGAATTGCAAAAGAGGTGAAGGAAGGTCTCAAAGAGTTAAAAGAAGCTAAAAAACAAAAAAAATTCAATGGTCTGCGAAATTTCACAGCCCAAAATAAGCCCCTGCGAAAATGGCCATCTGCTACGAAACCATTTCGCAGCCACAAGGTGTTCGTTGCAAAATCAAGCATTGGCTTGCGAAATGGGCCCTCCGCTGCGAAACCATTTCGCAGCCCAATAGCCACCCCCTACGAAACACCCCCTTGGCACACAAGTGCCATTTCGCAGCCCATGCCCCCATTTCACAGCTGCGAAACCCTCTGCAAAATCACCCAAGCCTTCAAAATCTCATTTTCGCAGCCCACCCTCCCATTTTGCAGCTACGAAATGGGCTGAGAAAACGGCCCTTGGCAGCGAAAATGCCCCTCCTCTGCGAAAAGTCCAAGCGTCACTTCGCTTCCATTTTAAACGTTTTAAATTCCAAATTTTCATTTTAAACCAGTCATTTGCCTTGCAAAAACCTTTCTTTGGTGCGAAATAGGAACCAAGACAGAGCACCATTTCCAGAGAACCCCCATTTGTGCCCAAGTCGCGCGCGCACCTCCGACCACCTTCTCTGAGTTTGCCATGACAAAAACCCAAGGAGCTAAGACCTCGTCTCTTCAAGCCGCCCCAAAGCACCGAGATTGGCCCCTGTGCAAGTCTCCATGACTGAGCCTTCACAGCCACTGGCCGTCCCACCTTCAGTAGAGGACGCACCTTTGAGTTCTACTTCGAGGCGATATGAGACGAGGAGACCATTCACCACACCCGGGGCAAGCTCCTCTCGTGCCAAAAAGGCAAGTAGTCGTCCCCTTAAGAAGAAAGCAAGGGTATCAGCACCACTTGAGCCATCAGAGCCTCCATCAGAGCCTCAACCGCTTCAGCCACCTGCCACTGAGTCTCAGATTCCCTTTAGGATGACTCCTAAGGTGGTTATCAGGCGTCCCATGGTCACTCAGCCACCCATTGAGGGTAATTTGGATTGTCGGGCTAAGCCATTCCACTCTGAGCTTTGCTTTGACAGAGCTACCTTCAAGCTTCAGCCAGAGCTTAGAGATTCCTTCCATCTGCTACAGAGGTACCATATGGAGCACCTGATGACTCCCAGGGATTTCTTCTATCCTCGTGTAGCATTAGACTTTTATCAGTCTATGACTACACATCACGTTCGGGATCCTACTGTCATCCACTTCACTATTGGCGGACGCCATGGTATCCTAGGAGTCAGACATATTACAGAGGCCCTACGCATTCCCTACGAGCTAGCACGTCTAGAGGATTATCGAGTCTAGGCTCATCTTTCCCAGAGTGACATGGTCCATATACTCTCCAGAGGGGTAACCACATGCCCCTAACTGTTGAGGAAGCAGCTCCCTCCTAGCATGTTCTTTATAGATGCACTCCTGCGCCATAACATCTATCCACTTCAGCATATGGTGCAGAGAAGAGGAACTTTGCTATAGGCATTGTTCAGGATATTCGAAGGATTTTTCTTTGGCCCTCATCATCTCATTATGGCCATTCTTCTGTACTTTGAAGAGAAGGTCTATAGGAAGAAGCTGCTCAGAGCAGATGCCATTCCACTTCTATTCCCGAGATTGCTATGTTAGGTCTTGGAGCACTTGGGATATCCATTTGAGCTTCACCTTGAGCGCAGACGCATTTGCCAAGAGATATTCACTCTTGACAAATGGATGAGTATGACAGCTTATGATGCCGAGCCAGGAGCCCCAGCTGGACCAGATCATCCAGAGATTCCACATCCAGAGCATCCAGAGGAGCCACGGCCAGTTGAGATACTAGCTGACATGAGAGCACCTGCCCCTGTAGTGCCTTCTACAGGGCCTATGCTTGAGGTTGCACCTTCTGCTCCTCCTGCCATACCAGGGACTCCGCCTGTTATACCATCTACATTAGAGCCTCCTATTCCATATCCATTTCCTAGTTCAGAGGACTATGTCACACCTTGCAAACATTGACTCAACAGATGACATCTCTTCGTGCCCATCAGAAACAGATTATCGCCACCCAGACCCAGCATACTGCCATCTTTAGGCAGATACAACAGCACCTGGGTATTGTATTGCCTCCTGAGCACGTTATTCCTATCCCATAAGAGCCTATAGATCCATCACATGGCCCTCCTCTAGTAGAGCAGACTATGCCCCTAGAGGAGACGACTATAGGAGAGATTGAGGCATCTATCCCGAACATTCCCACCTCTACAGCCGAGCCATCATCTCCACATGATCCTCCCACCACTATCTGATCATTTACATAGTTTCTTTTTTGTATTTCTTTACTGTAGTAGAACTTGTAATCCCATGTTTTTTATGTTTTATATATTGGGATTGGTTGTTTTGCTCTATATTGTACTATCTTGAAGTAATACAAATCTATCATATTTTTTAGTATTCTTGGCATAATTTCATTTTAATTCCTCTACTCATATCTTTTGTTGTTTTTTTTTTAAACATGTGGTTTCTCCTATTCTACTCAAACTTCATATCACTCAGGAGGTACCACTTCCTCCTTGTAATTTCAATCGCTCTTGCCACATTGAGGACAATGTTCAGCTTGGTTGGGGGCAAGAGAGTTGAGGAAGGAAGTTTTGTTATTAATGCTAAGTTATGTTGGTAATTTAGTTGTTTTTGCTTAATTTTAAAATTTTTTAAAGTTTTTATTCTACTCTCCATGGTTATTAAAGAAAAATTTTCAAAATGAAAAGGGAGAAATTGAATTTTTTTCTTTTTACTTGACTTAGAGTTTGTATTATGCTTACTAAAGTTGATGAATTGTTGAAACTTCTATTGAATTCAACCTTAGTTCTTCCACTTTAAGCTATTCACACACTGTGCACACTAGGTTATGAGTATAAGATGAAAAACTATTTTCCTCTTGACTTAGGAAAATTGTAGACTTGGTACCTTTGACCTCAATTAATAGTGTTGGGACACCTTATAAAAAGCCAGTGAGCTTTTGAAAAAAAAAAAGAAAAAAAAATGTTTGCTTGCTTTGAAACCCGAGCAAGGTTTGAGGGGTATATGGTGAAAATCTTTAAAACCTGGTGCCCTAAGCCTTCATTGGTTGGGAGTCACCGACCTCAATGCTCGTTACAAGGGTGAATAGGTGGAGTTTAACATACTGTAGGTGCTTGGGTATTAAAATTCATTCTCAAAAGTCTAGGATAAAATCCGAGGAGTTAGTGGTTGAAAGATCCTTAAAGCTTGATGCCCTAAACCTTAATTGGTTGGGAGTCATCAATGGACCCCCGTTACATGGACAATTTAGAAAAGAATACCTTTAAGCCTTGTACTCCTACAATGAAAAAAAAATTGTGAAACAAAAGGGTGCGTTCTTAGCCTATTAAATTTTGTCAAGTTTGCTAAGTGTTGAAAAAGAGCTAGGTCGGGGGGAGAGTTTAGTTCAGCATACTATATTCAGAAGCTAATAATAACACTTAGATTTTTGTGGAAGAGTAAGGTTAGACCCTTTGGAAGTGGAAACTCTTTTAAAGCTTAAATTTGCATAATGTCTTCTCTTTATGAATTGTGATTAGACAAGGTATTTGATAACTCTTGTTGAAGTTTGAGTTTTATTTCTTTAATGTTCCATGTGAGAGTTTGAGCATCATGCCACTTAAAATTTTTTGAAGTGATTAGCATGATGTTGTAAAGTATATTACTGTTTGTTTTACTTTTTCTCTCCTTAATTGCTAAGTGACTAGCAATATTTCGGTTGGGGGGAGTGATTACTACTCAAAAAGTGTTATTTTGTAGCTTGTAACTAACTCTTTTAAACACTTTTGAGTATTAGTTATTACCTTTCAACTCAATTAGCATATTAAGTACCTTTGCAATCGTTTCTAATCAAATTGTATTAAGTTTTGGTGTTTTTTTTTTATAGTATTTTGATCACCAAAGCAATCCAAGATTGAGGAGAGTTCTATAGAATCCATGGCAAAGCAATTGGAAGCTCATTTACATGAAGAACCTAAGCTTTAAAGCTTTATAATCCTTTGCCAAAAGCAATTCATGAATGCAAGGAGGGAAAGCAAAGAGAGAAATCTAACATGAAGAATTCAAGAGAATAGTAACTATTGGACACATTTGGAGAACTTTATGGAGTCCATTTCATGCATACTATATGTTGTTTCGAAGCTCTAGAAGTCAGAAATCCAACGCTTCAAACGGTGTGCGAATCAGAGTTGAAATGAAGAAGTTAGAGCCATTGGAAGCCAATCACACTAAGCTGAAGGCCAATTTCGTAGCTGCGAAATCAGCCTTTGGTTGCGAAATGGAGACCTTTAGCTTGCGAAATTTCGTAGCCCATCTTGCATGGCTGCGAAATCCTCCTGAGTGCTTCTAGATATTTGTGACTGACACTTTTAGATTTTTTCTTCAAATATTTGTTGTTTAAATCCCCATTTTTTCCTTATAATCCACCAATCATAGGATTCCTTAGTTAATAAGTAAGAACAAAGGGTGAATAACAAAAAATATATTGTTTGCAATTTTCTTTACAGAGGAAGATCTCGGGAGTTTGTTCTCAGAGACAATTTGTATAGTTTTGAAGGAAGTAATATACAGAGCTTTGCTCTGCCTTACCTACTCACTTTGATTGTATTTTTCTTACTAGCCAAACAAGCTCTGAGGATGTTTCCTCAGGGAATGAGTGGCTAGACTTTTTGTCTCTTGGAACTAAGGTAGCTGGGTAAGGTGCCGAGTGCAACAATTGAGAGTTTTGTTGTTTCAGCTTTTAATGAAGAGAAAGTGTAACCCGTTAATGGTTTCTATGTTTTTAGTTAACTTAAAATGCCTTTAAATCACCTGGGCCAACACTTGGTAAGGCAAGTGATCTCTGTCTATTGAGATTCACTAGTTTATCTCTTGTGAGCCTTTGGGAAGTGATTTGAAGGTAGGATTTTCTAGAATTTCCAACACTTGGTAAGCTTTTGGACTCTAAGGAGACATCCATTAGTTATCTCTCACGAGCTTGAGAAGGGAAATCCAAGGTTAATGATCACCTTGAATGGCAGATGCTAGGTGAGAGGCACAAGCCATTGCAAGATGAATCGGTGAGAGGGATTTAATGTTGGAATCCATAAAAAGGAAGCATTTGTACCACACCGCTTAGAGAAATAACTATATGTTAATTCTCTAATGCGAGGAAAAGATTCAAGTGACCGAAACTCTATTTTTGTATGAGGAGCCTGACCCCAGTGATCTTAAAACTCCAAGAAACACTTTTCTTTATTAGTAATTTCAGTTACTATTAGTTTTGGTTAGCTTAAAACCAATCATTTCTCAATGAAAGATTATGTTTTCTTTTAAAACTAACCTTAAAATGAAAAAGCATCAATTCAACTTTGAATTAATGTCAATAGTAAGTTGAAAACCCTTCCCAGTGAACGATCCTAGAGCCACTATGCTATGCTAGCTAAGGCTATTCTAGTACATGGTGATATAGGTTATAAATTTTGTTGATTACTCTTGTCTGAGGGCCAAAATCAAGGTACACCAATTGGGAACGAATCATGAGTCAACCTTCACATATGTTTAACCTAACCTTGATTGACGTGGAAGAAACATTAACATATGTCATATTAATAAGAATCTTACATTGATAGAAATAAGGCCTACCTTATTTCATGCATATGTTAAGGTAGCTTTTATCATTTCTTAACACTGGCATAGATAACATTTGTGAATACTGATCTACCTTAACAGATATACCTTATCTTGACGATGAAAAACTGTCAATGAAGACCTTTTTTCTTGTAGTGGATGGGTTTTTAGTTCACTTTTATGCATAAAGGCGTTTTGGTAATTACACAAGGTTGCACAGAGATAAGTGAGTGGTATCTCTGGACTGGGCTAATTGATTAATTAGGTTTTGTATGGTTAATTAATCAATTAGCAACCTTTTTGGTCTAGATTAAGTGACTCAAGCCCATGGTGGGCTTAAGTCACTTAAGCCCATTAGGAAGCCTTTAAATACCCCTATAGGGGTTAAGGTTTCCAAGTCTTGCTATTCTCCCAGTCAGTCTAGAGAGAGAACCTTATCCTCCACCCTTGAGATCTCCACCATGTCAGTGCTTAGACATAAGGAAGAGTCATTGGGCGGAAGATCATGGTGTTTACGAGATCTATTACGACTTTGGAGTTATCTACATTGATTGGAATCGATCCAAGAACATTCAAATCAAATGTATGTGGCTTTATTCTCTAGATCAATGTTTTCTATGGTATTCTTATAGTTTTTTGAATACCTGTTTATCCACTACGATAGATTTAGAGAGCCTAGGATATATTTGCATGCACCCTACATTATCTAAGGCATCGGAACGGAATAATCCGAGGTTCCCAACACTCACATCTCTCAACACTCAGGGGTAATCTACTGCGCACAGTGATGTGTATGGGTGCATCTAAAAACCTATGATCTCAAATAAACAAAGGAAACACACTAGACACACAAGTATCAATGAAATCTAGCTCTAGGTTATACAAGTCTTCAAATATTGGACTCCAAGCAACAACAATGTGTCAACCTCCTCCATGGTACTCCCACACATAGATATAGCCTATCGCTAGACCCTAATCCTAACCACTAGCTTGATCGAAAGACAGTCATAAAGTAACAAGTCTCGTTTGAAGTATGAGAACAAGGGAAACAAGGTTGACTAAGACTAGGGATTTGGAAATAAGGGGATGCAAGTGTGTCCCACATAGACAAGCAACAAGCAATCATGCAGAAGAAAGGGTAACCATGCAACAATCGATCATACAAATGGCATATATATCAAGCAAAGTTGCACACAATCTAAGAAATGATAGAATAAATATGATGAGCAAAGTAAGCTAAAAACAAGCAGAATAAAGCAAGCAAGCTAAGCATAAGACATGGAAGATCAACATGTCATGATAAACAAGATAATTAAATAGCAACACCAAAAGAAACATGCAAAGGTAAACAAGAAAGCAATAGGCATAAGTAGTGAATTAATATTTTAACTAAAAAGTAATGAATAAGCATGATATCTAGATATGCTAGGATCATGAATGAATATAAGAATAGACAAGTTATCAAGTAAGTAACAAAACAAACTCTTGATGTGCTAAAAATCATAAGCACATCTCACAAAGGCATAGGAAGGGATGTTCAATTGATGAATGAACCAAATGCTACAATTTCCTAAGCTCAAGTTCAAGCTTGATCTTCTATGAAACTAGAGATTCTGGGTTCGATCCTCAACGAAGTCGCCAATTTGTGGACCCGTATTTTTCATGTGTGTCCCAACTCAAACGGCGAGACTTGCTTTTTATTAATGAAAAACATGCATTTTCATAAAAATTGGGAGTCACCACTTATTTTATTTATTTTTAAAGGGAAAACAAAATAATAAATAAAACCCTAAAAGAATGAATCCTATATTTTGGAAAAGTTGTCTACGAAAACCCGAGTTTGGATTTGAGGATCAAGTTACCTATTGGGAAAGTACCTACGAAGAGGTAGCACCTCTCTAAGCCTTAAAAAGGTCTCTACTATTGAGTTGAGAAGATTATAGAAAATGATTGATCAATTAAATGGATACCAAACAAGATAAAGTAAATATGATATAGCAACAGGCAAATCTACTTAAACTTGGGAATCAACAAGACCAAAGCGTACCTAGGAGTTCTTCTTTGCTCTTCCAAAACTAACGTCTACTCCTTCTCTCACTATCTCTTCTTCTTTAGCAAGATATTGCCTTCTTCTTTCTTTTCTTCTCTTTTCAGTCTCTCACCCTGCTCTCTTCCAGAATTCTTTTCTTTCTTTCCTCTTTCTCTGCTAAAAATCTAAACCCTTTTTCAAGGCTTCTCAATGTCTTTTCTTATATCAAAATTCCTTTCAACCTCTCTCAAAATCCCTAAAGATCCCTCCTCCTTTTGGCTTTTCCATCACCCTCATATCAGAATATTTTTTCCTCGAAATAACCCACCCATCTATTTTTTTTTTTTTCAAAATTCCAGTCTTTTCCCATGCAGCAACCTCTTGGAAATCTAGCTTCCCCTCATTTCCTATGCAACAACCCTTCAGAAACTCCAGCCCCTTTTCTTTTCTCTTTCCTCATCTTTCAAATTTTGGTAGATCATGCCTAGTTGATTGCATGCACATGGAGAGGATGACATGCACCTAAATGACCATGCATGGCCATGCAATGGTGGGACCCCAAAAAACTTAGGTGATTGGTGAGGCCTAACTGAGGTGCAATTCCAATAGTCACAATGTTGCACTTTGACCTGTGTTATACTACAACTTACCAAGGATATTTTATGAAAAGTGGTAGCCCTCAATTTCCAATATCTAGTACTCAAGTCCCATGCAAAATAAAATGAGGAGGAAAGTAGGAATAATGCAATTTGCAAATTAAACATCAAAATTATGTAATAAAAAATAATAATATGTCAATTGCATGTATATTTAAAATCAATCATTAATCACACACGTGCAAAATAAATCAAAGTGCAAATCTCAGGTAAAAAAATAATAATAATGATGCTGAAAATAAAATAAGTAAATAAAAAGATATAAATAAATAAATAAACTCAAATATAAATATCACATTTGCAATCCAATGAATTAAGATGTTAAACGAACTAGATAGACATTAATAAAAATAAAAAATAAAAAAATAGTCAAACTCGTACAAATCGAAGATAAAAAATTCATCTCATGCAATCAAAGATCTAAAATCAAGCTTGCACTCACTTACATTTAAAATCAAGTAATCAAACTCAAAAACTAACCTAAGTGAATTAAGCCTACAAAAGCATGCAGGTGGAACCTATCCTCAAAAAGATCTAAGTGAGACCTAAACTTAGCTCAAAAGACAACTAAGAGATGACTACGAATCAAGAGAGAAGTACAAGCAGGCACGTAGTGTCACAATTGCTAAGTGGACAAAATGGAGGGTCTACACATATCCCACCAATACTTTGCATCCTTCAAATAAATAAAAAGCTAGACTCATTCTCAAGGGTATGCAATACTTTAGAATTTTTCATCATCTTTTTAAGTCATTTGTCAACCTTCTCAAGATTTGGTTCTCCTTGGAATTGATAAGATTCATATTTAGAAACTCCCTTAGATGTCTCATCACTTCGTCATTAAAATTACTTCTTTGAGGTTGATAGGAGTACTATCGATTGTTATGAGATTGTTGCCTTGTCATATTAACCATGCTCACAAGTTTGCTTCCAATTCTAACAAATTCATCCGTCTAGGGTTCAATAGCCAAGGGATTAAGGGCACATCTATTTTTCCTTTTGGCTATAATCTTTTCAAAATAAAACATTGCAACACATAATATATATCAAATAATCATTTTCATTTTTCACTTAGGATGTAATACCATTGGCTCTAATTTATTTTTCATTAATTTTTGAAATTTTTATTATGTATTTATTAAATCAATTTCTTAATGTATGATTATCCTTGATTCCAATTTTAAAATTTATTTTTTATTTTTGAAGTTTAATTAAATAAAAATATTGCGTAACTGAACTATATATTTATATTAAACTATATACTATTTGATTTTTGATAAAATTTTATTTTATTATTCACATAAGAGAATCTTTTTGTTTAGTTAAACTATAGAAGATAACATGGTTTAATATGATACTTTAAGTTATAGATAGTGTAACAATTTTTTTTTCACTTTCAACTAATTTATATTTAGTTATTTGAGAAAAAAGTGAATCATTTAAAGATTTCTTTTAGTAAAAAAAAAAAAAGTTACTAAAATAATTGGAAACTAACCATTGAGATTTTTTATTTTCTTACTATTGTTTTAACTTTTTTGAAAAAATCACTACTAGAAAGTGGAGATATTGTGACAAGATTTTAGCAAGGGTCAGAAAAATCTACCATTAAAGAGAATTTTTAGGCATGGCCAACACTGGACCGCACCTAAAGAGGCTAAGATGTGTTTCCTTGTTTACCGATATAAAGTCTACCAATCCCACTACTAAAAGGCCCAAATGTAAATTTAGACAAAAAAAAAATCCTACCAATTCCTAAAGTCCAACCATCTCTTACTAGTACCACTCCATACGCCATATTCACACAAGCAACACCTTCAAGGCCTAGGTTTTCAGTTGCTCTCTTTTCCATTCCATCTGCAACACTAGAAAGCCTAGGGTTTCTAGTTGAGACACAACACCTCTCTCCCCTCACCCCTCTCTACTCCTCACACCTCTTTTCCCTCAGTCCTTTCTACTTCTCATCCTAGGTACTCTCATCTTCTCTTTATTTTTATTTTTTTTCATGCTTCACCTTGATTTTCTTTTTCAAATTGCCTAACAAATGGTAATTTTTTATGTTCAGATTTTTTTTTTTTTTTTGGTAATGTAAATTTATTTTTTTAGATTTAAATTTAATAACTTATTAGTTTAAGCCATGTTCGTGCCTATCATAGAGCCATTCCTAGGTTTAAGCCCTGTTTTTTTTTTTTTTCCTTTATGTTCATTTTCACCCGACTATTACTTTAAATCAATTATGGTGAAAGAAATTTAGTGGTAGTTCTCTCTTGTTGTTGCCCTAGGATCTCGTTGTCGTTGGGTGAATGAGCAAAAAGGGTCAGTGTCTCCTTCACACCTACACCTTCCACTCATGCCCACCTCTCACAAATCGTTTAGCCATTTTATCGTTATCTTACAAACCACTCTCATTTTCCTCATCCATGACAAATCTATTTTAGTTTATTTTTTCTCATTTATTCACTTGACTTTTTTTTTTGTCCCGAATATTTTGGATTGTTACTCGTATTGTCTTATGTAGGTTTTGTAATTGATGGCTTATTTAATGACAGGTCTAATGTAATTGATTGTTATTGGTTTAATGATTGGACTCTCTTCCTCAAAAATATTTTACTTGCAAAGCCAAATTTGTTATCAAAAATTAAAAAGGCTACTATTGAACTTTTTAAAGCTAATTTTACTATACCTATAAACTCCTGATGGAAATTTTTTAATGGCCTATTCTCACAGTTGAAGGAAAAGTTATATGTGGATTTGGATACTATACCATGTGGTCTTTCCTCTCATATTTTTTTTTCCTCTTCTTTTTTTTCTTTCGTCATGTCTATATTGCACAAAACTTATCCATAAGGGCAAAGAAGAAAGTCTCTAAGGGAATGATTCAAATCTAATAAGGTCATGGTTTCCAGGTTTATTAATCAGGTAAATGTTTCTGATCTAGATCTCAGGTGATGCCTCCATTATCATATATTTGTAACATGCTTCTTTTGATGGTGATGTGTATACAATATAAATTCATTATTAGCCCAAAGTATTTGTTATTTGTACTAGAATAAAAATATTATGAGTTATATATATGAACATTTTTCGATCTGTAGGACATTTTGTGTGAATTTTAGTGTGAATAATTCATTTTTTTGTCAACTTCAAATTCAATTTTTTTTTCTAGGAATTAGGGTTAGAAAGTCATGGAGCTGGTAGAGGGTGAACTTAAAAAACAATAGGATGAAAAGCTCTGATTAATTATTATATTTTAGTTACTCCTATTCCCTAGCAAGTAATTAGGGATTTTCACTTTTGAGGAAAATGTTATGTATGGGTGATATGAATAATATTTTTGCTTTTCAGTAGTTCAAAATTGGCTTGTCTATTATGTAAAACAATAGGCCCCATGCTTTACTAGACTTGCAGGAGTCGGTAAAATGCCACTTATTTCTTATCATAATGTGAGTGTGGCTTTAATTTGGAAAACTTGGATGAAAGCAAAGGATTAAATCGGTTGTATGCATTCTACATCTTTGATCCTATCTTAATTCTTAACTCACTTGATCCAAGAATTTAAGATGATGAATGTTTGAATGTAAGTTGTCGATAAAAGGCCACTTATTTCTTGTCATATTTTAGGTTGTATGAATGCATATACATAGATAGATTTGTAGATAGATAGATAGATAGATAGAGATAAATAGATCTATATGTATAAAGAGAGAGAGAGAGAACAAAGAAGAAAAGAAACACACAAATAATAGCTAGTTCAAAATTAAGGATGCATCCTTAATTTCCATATTACAATTCTAATCTCAAATGTACTCAAAGAAGAACAATTCATTTATATTCTTTTATTTGTTTTGTACTTCAAAATAAGAGGCCAATGAGGATAAGGATAGGGAAGGAAATTATTACTAATCCTAATGCCAAAGATGGGCTTTTCAATTAAATCCTGGAAAAATTCTTTTTGTTTTCTCTTTTCTTTATATATATTATTTATAGAAAGCAATGGGAAAGAGGGAAGGAGATGTTCCTTCTTGATGTATGAGTTGTTGTAGTTATGAATTGTAGTTGTTGTGATTCAATCTCATATTGATCTTGATATATTTTTCTTATTTTTCTTATTTTTCATTCTATGATGGTTTCATCAAGGATTTCATCAAGTCAAAAAAGGAAATGAGTTCCTGATTCATGCCCAATTGGTGTCTCAGTTGATTCGTGTCCAGCTGGTGCTCCTTGATTGAGGGAGTAATCAACAAAATTTATAACCTATTACACCATATACTAGGGTAGCAAAGAAAAAGCTACTATAGCATAGTGGCTCTAGGATCGTTCACTGGGAAGGGTTTTCAAATTACAAATGATATCAATTCAAAGTGAATTAGTGTTGTTTCATTTCAAGGTTAGCTTAAGAAATAAAACACAAACTTTGGTTGAAAAAGGTTTAGATTTAAACTAACGGCACAGTAAGTAATGGAAATTACTTAAGAAGAAAAACATTCCTTGGAGATTTAGGTTCACAGGGGAGGTTCCTCATGCAAAAACATAGTTCCGGTCAGTTGGTTCATTTCCTCGCATTAGAGAATTAACATATAGTCAATTCTCTAACCGGTGTTGTACAAATCCTTAATTGGATTTCAGCTCTAATTCCCTCTCACTGATGCAACTTGCAATGGTTCGTGCCTCTCACTTAGCATTTACCATTGAAGGTGATCTTTAACCTTGGACTTCCCTTCTCAAGCTCGCAAGAGATAACTAATGGATGTCTCCTTGGAGTCTAAAAGCTTACCAAGTGTTGGCAATTCTAGAAAATCATACCTTCAAGTCACCTCCCAAAGGCTCGCAAGGGGTAAACTAGTGCATCTGCATGGACAGAGATCACTTGCCTTACCAAGTGTTGGCCCAGGTGACTCTAAGGCGTTTTAAGTTAACTAAAAATATAGAAATCACTAAAGGATCACACTTTCTCTTCATTCATGGCTGAAACCACAAAGCTACTAATTCTTGCACTTGGAACCTTTCCCGGAAACCTTAGCTCCAAGGAACTAAAGGTTTAGTTACTCATTCTCTGGGGAAACTTCCTCAGAGATTGCATAACTAGTAAATGAAAAATACAATCAAAGTGAGAAGGTAAGGCAGAGCAAAGGCTCTGTATTTTACTTTCTTTCAAACTTTTACAAAAGGTTCGTCCTCCTCTCCGGGAACAGGCTCCCGAGAGCTATTTATATGAAAATTACAATAATAATTATTACATGGATATTTACCCTTTTTCCTAACTTAATAGCTAAGGAATCCTATAATTGGTGGCTTACAAGGAGAGTTTGGGGATTTAGACAACAAAAATTTGAAGAAAAGTATCTCAAAGTGTCGATCGCAAATATCAGGAAGCACTAAGGACCATTTCGCAAGTGAAAACGAGGTCTGCGAGATTTTGCAGACGCACAAAAAGGGCTGCGAAATCACTTCGCAGCAAAAGGCTGATTTCGCAGCGCTGCGAAGTTGGATTTCAGCTTGCGGTGTTCGGCTTCCAATGGCTGTAACTCCTTTATTTTAGCTCCGAATTGCATACCGTTTGAAGCATTGGATTTATGACTTCCTAAGATTTGAAACGACATATAGCATGCATAAATTGGACTTCAGGAAGTGCTCCAAAAGTGGCTGACATGACTGTCATAAAAAATGTTTCATGGCAGATTTCTCTTTACTTCCCCTCCTTGCATTCCGGATTTTCTTATGGCAAAGGACTTCAAAGATTTGCTTCTTCATGTTTCTGAGCTTTCCATTGCTTTGCCATGGATTCCAAATAACTCTCCTCAATCTCATATTGCTTTGGTGATCAAAAAGCTATCAAAACACCAAAACTTAACACAAATTGATTAGAAGTGCTTGCAAAGGTCCTTAATATGTTAATTGGGTTAAAAGGCAATAACTACTACTCAAAAGTGTTTAAAAGAGTTAATTACAAGCTATGAAATAGCACTTTTTGAGTAATAATCAGTTCCCACACACAATATTGCATTACAAGGGTTAACGCCAAGGAAGAAGGTAAAAGTTTCATTTAATGAATACAATCATTGGTTAAATAGAAAAAAGGAAAACGCTTACCAAGCTACATAGAAACCCTTGTATGTAACCAACATAATGTACCTTTCCAAGCTAGTGATTGGAAAAATGTTTCCAATGATGCAAAAGAGAAAGTATGGGCCTTTGTTTTGGTATGTTGTATTTCTCACTATATGATATTGTTCATATTAAGCCCCTAAAAGTAAGACATGATGTAACAAAGTTAGACTTAACTATCCCCTTGCTATCTCTTTGGTGTATTGACCTTGATTTTAGCATTCATCCTGTGTCTCTTACATTGTATATGACTTGAGTGCATTAGGAGCTGCACAAAAGATACAAGTCATAGGTTCCTTATAAGTAGATAAGTTGTCCATAGTTGGTTCATGGATTTGGGCAATCTAGTAAGACTGTAGTGCACCATCTCCTAATTGGAGGGATGGCTTATCTAGGTCATCGGGATGGGTTTCCCATGATGAATGTACTAGTGTATGTGATGCACATTGGACAGGACCTATGGTGAATCATGATGCAAGGCTATCAATTGTCCTGATTCACCAAGCTACTATACCGTATGGACTCTCAACCTTAAGAGGATATTGAGTTTGTGCCAAAATCAACAAGAGGCTTTGACCTATGGGTGAGACCCTAAAGTGGTCATATATCCCTATAGATTGGGCCACTATTGATGGAGGCTGGTGGCAATTGGTATTCTTAATAGAAACACCATGATATTTGATGGGATTGAGATGGTGTGTCCCCTTGGGTGATCCAAAGGACATGTGATCATGAAATTTGTGGTCACAGTAATTCCTTTAATGAAATTTAACATATGCTCCTTAGAGTTAGAGTATGTCATTTGATCACATAATAAGTGATATTTGTAACTCAAGTATTTGAAAGGTAATCTTGATGGGTAATAGTACTACCTTATTAAATTACGAACACCAATTCATGGGGAGTTTGCATGCAATGAATAGTAGGCCATAAACCTAAGCACATGTTATCTCCTTGTAATATACATAGGGTACTTGAGTGCAGTTGACTCTCTGTAGTGGGATGTTGAATCAATTTTAGAATTTGATTTTGAGGGAGCCAATACTCCTATGGGTCCCAATGGTCCTTGATCTAAGCTCATATTCCTTGTTAGCATGGTTTATGAGGGTTGGATGGGTTTTTAGTTCACTTTTGTACATAAGGGCGTTTTGGTTATTACGCAAGGTTGCACAAGGATAAGTGAGTGGTATGTCTAGACTGGGCTAATTTATTAATTAGGGCCTTGTATGGTTAATTAATCAATTAGCAACCTGATTACTACTCAAAAAGTGTTATTTCATAAGCTTGTAATTAACTCTTTTAAACACTTTTGAGTAGTAGTTATTACCTTTTAACTCAATTGGCATGTTAAGGACCCTTGCAATCAATTCTAATCAAATTGTGTTAAGTTTTGGTGTTTTGATAGCTTTTTTATCACCAAAGCAATCAGAGATTGAGGAGAGTTCTTTGGAATCCATGACAAAAGATGTTCGAATAGGGCATCCGAACACACCATAGGAGGGCGGCGGAACGTGGGCTGTAGAAAGGCTTGCTCACTTTAAGTCAATAATCCGGACAACATATCCGGATAGGATAAGCTATCATCCGGGGTGTGATGCTCACGATTGCCGTGTGCTTCTCCTGAGGGAGTCCGGATAGGGGAGCGCCGCCATATGTCCGCTTGGAGGAATCCGGATGTAGTTGTTTCGGATAGCGATGCGCGGTATAGCTCATTCCACCCGGGGATCCGGATGAAGTTGATTCGGATAGAAATGCGCGCTCCATGTCATTAAGGGGAGGGGTCTCTACACCTTGTACACGCAGACGGACCCCCATGCGACGTTTCATCTTCTCTGGATATCTCACATCCAGAATTCTGTCCGGCCTAAGTTTCACCTTATCCGGATGTCTCACATCCGGAATTATGTCCGCCGTCATTCCACCCTTATCCGGATATTTCACATCCGGCTCCTAACGCCGGATGGGAGAGGAGGCGTTTCAACTTCCCTGGACAGACATGTCCGGATCATCTTATAGTGCTTACCCGGAGAGCATCCGCAGCCGCCAATTAAGATTCCCCGGACAGCTTGGCTCGTCAGACACTCGCAATCCGCCGGATCCATTTCGCAGCCATCATGCACAGCTGTAGTGTTCTCCTGAAGCTTCCCGACCGACATTTTGAGATATTTTGGGATATTTTGCTTTAGATATTTGATGTCTAAATCCCCAAAGTCTCCTTGTAACCCACCTATCATAGGATTCCTTAGTCTTTAAGTAAGAACAAGGGGTAAATAAACCCATATATATAGTTTGTAATTTCCTTTAAGGATATCATGTAACATTCTGGGAGAGCTTGTTCTCAGAGACAACCTTTTGTATAAGTAATATATCTACAGAGCACTTGCTCTGCTTTTCATATTTTTTTTTTTTGTTTTCTCGTTCTTTTTATTTCTAGCCAAACAAGCTCTAAGGAAGTTTTCCCAGAGAATGAGTGGCTAGACTTTTAGTTCCTTGGAGCTAAGGTTGCTGGGAAAGGTTCCAAGTGCAAGAATTTATAGCTTTGTGGTTTCAGCCATTAATGAAGAGAAAGTGTGATCCTTTAATGATTTCTATGTTTTTAGTTAACTTAAAACACCTTTAATTCACTTGAGCCAACACTTGGTAAGGCAAGTGATCTCCATCCATTAAGATGCACTAGTTTACCTCTTGCAAGCTTTTGGGAAGTGACTTGAAGGTAGGATTTTCTAGAATTGCCAACACTTGGTAAGCTTTTGGACTCCAAGGAGACATCCATTAGTTATCTCTTGCGAGCTTGAGAAGGGAAGTCCAAAGTTAAAGATCACCTTGAGTGGCAAATGCTAGGTGAGAGGCACGAGCCATTGCAAGTTGCATCAGTGAGAGGGAATTAGAGCTGAAATCCATTTAAAGGATACATCTGTACAACACCGGTTAGAGAATTGACTATATGTTAATTTTCTAATGCGAGGAAATGAACCAAATGACCGGAGCTCTGTTTTTGCATAAGGAACCTCCCCGGTGAACCCAAACCTCCAAGGAATGTTTTTCTTCATAAGTAATTTCCATTACTTTCTTTTTAGTTAGTTTGAAACAAAACCTCATTTAACCAAAGTTTGTGTTTTATTTCTTAAGCTAACCTTGACATGAAAAAGCACCAATTTAACTCTGAATTGGTATCAGTTGTGAATTGAAAACCCTTCCCAGTGAACGACCCTAGAGCCACTATGTTATGCTAGCTAAGGCTATCCTAGTACATGGTGTAATAGGTTATAAATTTTTTTGATTACTCCCTGAGAACCACAATCAAGGGATACTAGCTGGACACGAATCAGCTGAGACACTAATTGGGAACAAATCACAACCTTTTTGGGCTAGATTAAGTGACCCAAGCCCATGGTGGGCTTAAGTCACTTAAGCCCAATAGGAAGCCTATAAATACCCCTTTAAGGGTTAGGGTTTCTAAGTCTTGTCATCCTCCATTTCAATCTAGATAGAGAACCCTAGTCTCCACCCTTAAGATCTCTACCATCTTAGTGCCTAGACACAAGGAAGAGTCATCGGATAGAAGATCATAGTGTTTACGAGATCTATTACGACTTTGGAGTTATCTACATCGATTGGAATTGATCTAGGAACATCCGGATCAAAGGTATGTGACTTTATTCTTTAGATCTATGTTTTCTATTGTATTCATATTGTTTTTCAATACCTGATTATTCATTGTGATAGATTTAAAGAGTCTAAGATAGATTTACATGCACCCTATACGATCTAGGGTATGCAATCGAAGTAATCCAAGGTTCCCAACAATTGGTATCAAATCCTTAGGGAAGGTTCTAGCATGTTAGATCTGTTCTAAGGTGTGCTAACTCTGTTTTGCAGGATTGTTTTATTCATCCCATGGCCCAAATGGATAAATGAATGAAATGTTTTTATTTGTTCAATTGAATGAATGTCATTACAATGATTATAATTGTGATTGATTGTTATTTGTTCTTTTAAATGAATATGATCTATACCTTTTGTTCTCTAGAGTTGGTTGTACACCCCATAAGGGGTATAGGATTTTTACTTGGTTGTAAAAATATTTGTTTTTCTATAGACCGATTGTTAAGTCCATTAAAGGAGCATAGGAATTTTTATTGTTATAAAACTTTCAATTTTTTGTATCCATCTATGGTGAACCAAGAGAAAAGAAGGAATCTTGAAAGTTCCTTTTGAGATTCTATGGTTGTTAAAGAAAAAAAGAAGCATTCTTGGAAGTTCTTGGTTTGAGATCCTTGGTAGCACAATGATATTGACTTGAACTCAAAATCGGGACTACCTCCTAAAAGTTTCTTGGGACAAGCCACAGATGAATTTTAAGCTTAGGAAGTCACGAATCCAATGGTTCAAGCAGACTGCAATTCGGAGTTGAAATGAGGGAGATATGGCCAAATGAAGCAAGGTTGCGCAAAGTGCATGGCAGCACAGTGATGTCAACTTTGATCCAAAATTGGGGCTACTTCCAATTATTTTATTAGGAAAAATCACATATGGTTTTAGAGCTTAGGAAGTTAGGAATCCAATGCTTCAAATGGATCGCAATTCATAATTAAAACAAGGGAGATATGGCCAATCGAAGCAATGCTGCACAAAGAGCATGTTGTTATGGGATTGCATACGGGTCCAATTCTTTTTGGTTGTCTGGACTGAATTTTGGGCTTCTTCTTGGGCTTAATTTTTTGTGGCAATTAGGCCTTTTTGGTTTTCTATTTCAACTCACCCAATTTTTGGTTGCAGGTTTATTTTTGGTAATTTGTATTTTATCCAAATTTTAATTCCCAAATAAGCAATAGGATCCCTAAAGGCCATATAAAAATGGGAAACGTTTCTATTTATTATTCCCTTGTTTTATTATATGCTCTTGATTAATTGCATATGTGGCCTCAAAATATTTTGGTATTCTTAATTGGAAATAAATTTTCATGTTTTTCTCAAAATTATAAAACTTATTTAAATTGGAATGTGCATGGTTAGGAAATTTTATTTTAAAGAAAAGATAAGTTGGAAAAATGATTAAGAGCTTTCTTACCTTTTTTAAAATTAATTCATAAAGATTTTAAATTTATTTAAAATCTCCTCAAATCTTTGAGATCTCTAAGAATAAAATCTTTCTTTTAAGGAAAAGCTCTTATTTTTCCAAATCTTTATAAAATAGTATTTTTTTTCTATTTTGCACAGGATTACAATTTAAAGAAAATAAGTTAATATTGAAAATTCATGATAGATAATATAATTAAGAATGGTTACCAAAATAATTATTAGAACCTAAAGAAAAGTTTTTTAGTATTCCTAGTAAATTTTCATGAGAAGATATTTTCCAAGATTATTTTTTAAAAAAACTAGTTGTTGCTAAGTAAATTTCTATTTCTTTAGAACTATCCATTTATTAAACTTTAGGAGGTTTTCCTGTTCTTTCTCGGTGAGAGAATGAAAACTATACCTATAGTTGGTCCTCTAGGCTCTCTCCAAGGAGGAAATCGTTCTGTTTGTATTGTTCAATGATAAGGAATAAGAGATCAATTCTTTTAGCCCAGGAGTCCCGATTTAAAAGTAAATAATGGATTTGGAAAATCTCATGATAGAGAATTTATGATAAGAAGGTTTACCAAAATAAATTTGGAAATTTTTAGTAATTTAATGGAAATATAAAATGTTTTGAAAATACTTTCCAAAATGGATTGTTTAATTCCTTTTTGAAAATAAACATTTTTGGAAGTTTTTCATAGAATATATTTTATCTATTAAAGAATTACTAAAAGGTTCTATTTTTGGTAGTATTTAATTGAATAAATTGTTATGGAATTTTCATGGAAATATTTATTAAGTTGGAAAAGTGTAAAGAATGAGGAACATAAATCTTATGAGGATTTTTTAACATGATAAGCAAAAGTTCCTTTCTTGGATAAGCTACCCTCAAGATTATTCAAAATCTCATAAATTGGTAATTTCCTTTTTACGCAAGAGTTTCCAATTTGGAAAATAAATATTTTGGAAATTTTCATTAGAGATATTTTATCATTAAAAGATTATTACCAAAAGGCTTAATAATTTGATGGAAATAAATTTTTTTGAAAGTAGATAAAATATTTATTAACTAGAAGTGTGTATAGAAGAAGAATTTTATGAAAAATAGATTTTAAAATTTTGAGAGTGGATATTTTATCAAAATTCTTTTTGAAAATTACCCTCATAGAAATTTAAAATTTTTCATGTTGGTATTCTGCTATTACACTAGGTTTCCAATTAGGAAATAAATATTTTGGAAAATTTTCAAAGTAGATAATTTATTCATCAGGGAAATTACTAATAGTTTTAAAATGCTCTTATTTATCTCAAAAGATTAAGTGAGAGAGGGTCTTAGGCAAGCCCATGGCCTCCATTGTCGAACCCATCTTTATTTGAGTTCATCACCACCCCCACGGTGGGTTAGCCCTAAGAATCAGGAGCTATGGACTCTTTACATGGACAAGACTAGATATGTCTATAGTGGGAGCGACCACCCCCAAGGTGGGGTTCTTTACTTGGTGACATTGATAGTTTAAGGAAAATGATTATACACTTGACATTGGATATGAAGTGGTAGAATCGCCCCACGCGGTCCCACTTGCATAATCCATGGGCCAAATAAAAGGTATGTTGATCTTGCCTTTAAATACCTTTATGGTAAAGGCAAGAAGTTCAATTTGAGAGGGTCTCTAACTAGTAATAAGTATGACCTATCCCACATAGGTTTGATTCATATGATACTGGATACCTTGCAAAAGGACATGTAGTTTGAGAGTGCTACATTTTGCTAAATTAATTACCAATTTCCATGAATGCTCAATTATGTCATATGCCAGGTTATATTCTTTGTTATAGATATCATGTTGGTTCTATTATTACTCTCCTTCTCACAATAGGGCAAGCCCTACTATCAATTGGACTAATTTTATTCTGGATATAGTAACTAATTGCATAGAAGCTAGTTTAGGTAGAGCTAGCTATTCCTTATGAACTAATCTAGCAAAAGGAAAGAGTGGTATATCAAGATGGTATTAGACGGATTAGAAGACCAAGTGTCTAATACTTGGATCTTTGGATAATATGTTGCAATAGCAACACATGTCTATTACTAGAGACTTTGATATTCTCTTTCTAGTTTGCAATGATTATTTTATAATAAGGGTAGGTCAGCCTTGACAAGCTACTCTTAGGATTGTTATGAACACTAGGTATACATATGATCTTAGAGACTTTGACTTTTTCCTTCAGGATGGCTTAGGGGATTCTCAAAGATTATAGGGCGTTCATATGAAAGGCAATGGTTCTTCAGGTTCTTCTCTCAAGAAGAAGAAGAACACTACCAAATAAGGAAAATTTAAGAGAAGGAATAAGAGGGCAAGCTCATGGACAAGTACTTCCTTTGTGACCTTTTAAGACACTAGAAAAGGAATGCCCAGTTTACCTAAAGGAAAAAGGAAAGTATACATCATTTTCTCGTTGTTGAATATTTAGTGGTGGATTTCACCATTTTTGGTGGATAGATTTTAAACCCACTGTCTGTAAGTTCTTATAAGATATTCAATAAGTGAGAAGGTTAAATGATAGGATTATACTCACCTTAGCTTTAAATGCAAGGTTAGTTATCCAGGTTAGTGGGAGGTAAAATCTTCCTCTTTTATATGTATTCTTTTATCACTTTACCAAGTGATGAGAATAGTCAAATCTCCTGATTAAACATAGCACTAATTAAACATTTGGTTTCTAGACTTAGGTCATATTAATCTAAATAGGATCCAAACACTGGTAAAGTCTAGAGTCTTTGATTCCAAAAGATCTTCTAGTCTAAGAATCCTGTATTGATGGTAAATGACCAAGAGAACTAGAGCTAAGGAGTGTTTGGAGTTTGTGCGTACTAACATGTATGGAAATTTTGGTGTCCATGCATGGGGAGGGTACGGGTATTTCATCACTTTTAGTGATGATTACTCTAGGTTTGAATATATACATAGGAGATTTGATGCCTTGGATACATTCATTGAATTTAAGGTGGGATCGAATAACCTATTAGGTATACACACCAAGTTACTTCGATTAAATCAAGGTGATATGTTTAGTAAGTTTGATTATTTCCATTGGAGCACGAGATTATTTCCTAGTCATGTACATTAGGGTCTTCATTGCAAAATAGAGAGATGGAAAGAAGATATCAAACTTGGTTGGACATAGTGAGATCATGGATAGGTTCTCATCTTTTCTCAGATTCTTTTGGGGATATGTCCTATAGACATTGTAATACCTCTTTTTATTAAGAGGTATATCAATTTATAGGATATCTAAGAGGATTTTTGGGTTATTACCTTTATAGTTAAGATCATTAGATGATATTTATTGAAACAAATGTCAGTTTTTTTATGAAAGACTATACGATAAGGAATAAGGAAAAGAGTAATACAAATTGGAGGATATATTAGAAGATAGTCCCACATAGCATAGGGTACTATAGATCTAGAGGGTTAAAGACATACCATTCTTATGATTTCTAGTACACTAGAGCCTCATCATAGTGGAAGGTTCATATCCCACAGATTATGATGAAACAATGAGTAGTGTTTGTGCTCACTTAAGGCAAGGAGCTATGAAGAGGCAGTTAGAATCTTTGTATTCTAACATAGTTTGGGTTCCTGTAAAAGCATCTAAAGGAATAAAACTCATAAGTGTAAGTTGGTCTACAAGAGGAACACAGGAGTAAATAGAAAGCTTGAGTTTTATATGGCTATGAGTATAACTAAAGGTTATAGTTTGAAACTTTATTTCAACTATGGAAAACCTTTTCAATAGTGGTCATACTCAAATCCATCATATTACTCCTATCTACTGTAGTGTGTCACATTTGTAAGATATAACAACCAAACATTTTCATAGCAAAGGGCCTGGCCTTATGTGTATAAGAAAGCATAAGGAAGTTTGGTGATGCTCTAAGATCTTGTAGGTAGATGACAATCTACTCATTGGATATGAAGTAGGGATATTGTCATCGATCAAGATATGGTAGTCTGCTCAATTCTAGATGAAAATTTAGATGAAGACGCAATATATTCTTGGGGTTAAGGTCCTTTAGGACTACAAGAATAGGAAAATTGTGCCATGTCACTTACATAGATAAGCATTTGGTTAAGCACATGATGCAAAATGCCAAGAAAGGTTTGTTACTCTTTGGATTTGAAGTTGTCTTTCTTAGGAACAATGTCCTTGGACATCTAAGGAGAGAGATCGCATTAAGGTGGTATCCAATGTCTTTGCAATGGATAGCCTTAAGTATGTGATGCTATGTGCTA
The DNA here is from genome assembly GCF_004353265.1 of Vitis riparia. NCBI lineage: Eukaryota > Viridiplantae > Streptophyta > Magnoliopsida > Vitales > Vitaceae > Vitis > Vitis riparia. The sequence goes on along the minus strand of NC_048433.1, from coordinate 13,403,216 downwards.
AACCAAATATTTGCTTTATTGTAGGAATAATGAGTGGATATTAGTCCATTTTCTAATTAGAGCTTTGAGAAAATGTCAAACATATACTCTAGTATTTTTGGAGAACGAAGGATTATATGTTTGTGAGTCTTTGCGATGAGTTGGTACTCCTTTTGAACAAGGAACTTTGACTTCAGTCTGATAAGAACTCTCACATGTCTACTTCTAGGTATGTCTACACACTAAGTGGTTTTTTGTTGTTTCCATAGCAACAAAGTAAGCCTTTTGGCTTATGGGTAGTTCTTTTGGCTATATCGTCTGAGATCCTATTATGTGATAATAGTGGGACAGTGGAATGGTCTAAAGAACTGAAGTACCACAAGAAAAGGAAACGCATAAAAAGAAAGTGCTACCTTATTGTGAGATGGTATAGGGAGGTGATATGAGTGTGGAGCATAATCTTTTTGTAGTGCTTAGTCTGATTTTGGGGCTAGTGGGAGTTTCTTAGGATTGAACCCCTAAACGCAAGACATGATGTAACAAAGTTAGACTTAACTATCCCCTTACTCTCCCTTTGGTGTATTGACCTTGATTTGAGTATTCAACCTATGTCTCTTACATTGTACATGACTTGGGAGCAATAGGAGTTGCATAGAAGATACAAGTCATGGGTTCCTTGTAAGTAGATAAGTTGTCCACTGTTGGTTCATGGATTTGGGCAATCCGGTAGAGACTGTAGTACACCACCTCCTAATTGGAGGGATGGCTTTTCTTGGTCATCAAAATGGGTTTTCCATGGTGAGTGTACTAGTATATGTGATGCACATTGGGTAAGACATACGGTGAATCATGACGCAAGGCTATCAATTTTCATGATTCACCAAGCTACTATACTGCATGAACTCTTAACCTTAAGAGAATATTGAGCTTGTACCAAAATCAACAAGAGGCTTTAACCTATGGGTGAGACCCTAAAGTGGTCATATATCCCTATAGATTGGGTCACTATTGATGGAGGTTGGTGGCAACAGGTATTCTCAATAGAGGTGCCATGATATCTCATGGGACTGAGATAGTGTGTCCCATTGGGTGATCCAAATGACATGTGATCATGAAATATGTGGCCACAGTAATTCCTTTAGTGGAATTTGACATATGCTCCTTAGAGGTAGAGTATGTCATTTGATCACATAATGAGTGAGATATGTAACTCAAGGATTTGAGAGGTAATCTTGATAGGTGATAGCACTATCTTGTTAGATTACTGACACCAGTTCATGGGGAGTCTGCATGCAGCAGATAGTAAGTCACGAACCTGAGCATTTGGTGTCTCGTTGCAATATACATAGAGTATTGGAGTGTAATTAACTCTTTGTAGTGGGATGTTGAGTCAATTTTAGAATTTGATTTTAAGGGAGCCAATAATCCTATGGGTTCTAATGGTCCCCCCTTTGAGCTCATATTCCTTGTTGGCATAGCTTATGAGGGTTGGATGGGTTTTTAGTTCACTTTTGTGCATAAGGGCGTTTTGGTAATTATGCAAGGTTGCATAAAGATAAGTGAATGGTATGTTTGGATTGGGCTAATTGATTAATTAGGACCTTGTATGGTTAATTAATCAATTGAAAACCTTTTTAAGCTAGATTAAGTGACCCAAGCCCATGGTAGGCTTAAGTCACGGCCTAATAGGAAGCCTATATTTCTAAGTCTTGTCATTCCCCCTTTCAATCTAGAGAAAGAACCCTAGTCTCCACTTTTGAGATCTTCACCATCTTAGTGCCTAAATATAAAGAAAAGTCATCGGAAGGAAGATCATGGTGTTTACAAGTCCATTATGACTTTGGAGTTATCTACATCGATTGGAATTGATCTAAGAACATCCAGATCAAAGGTATGTGACTTTATTCTCTAAATCTATGTTTTCTATGGTATCCATATTGTGTTTGAATACTTTTTTATCCGTTGTGATAGATTTAGAGAGCCTAAGATAGGTTTGCATGCACCCTATACAATCTAGGGCATGGGAACGAAATAATCTGAGGTTCCCAACAGATATGTCATTTCATTGTTATCCTATTTTGTGACTAACATGTGAATCATTTGTATGATGAAAGCAAAATATAGAAGTAGATGAAGATTGAAAAGATTACATATTAGGTATAGCCTTAAATAAATATAGAAGCTATAAAAATAGGATGAAAGCAATATACTATGGCCCTTGGTATATGGATGAAGAGAGGTTGATGCACAAACCACCATTTGTCTTTGATGTTGATTGGAAGTGGCTTGTCCATTTTTTGAGCTCAGAAAAGGTACAGGTAATTAAAATGTTTGTATAATACAATGTTAAATTGAATGCCAATATATTATGTAATGTATTTGTTTTAAATGCAGGCCATCTCTACAAGGAACAAGGAAAATAGAGCTAAACAGAAAATCAATCATACCTTAAGATCCAAGAGTTTTGCACAACTTTGCTATGAATAGGTTAGCAAATCTTTTTTTAATAATGTATTGTATTCATCATGACAAGTTTATTGTAATGTAATAATTGAGGATGATAAGGCCAATTGAGGGAGGATGGCATACAACCTAATTGGATAGAGATGTTTAAGCTTACCCATGTGATTCGTACTCAGTCGGGTATTTTAATCAAAAACATTTATAAATCCTATGACCTCATACTAGCGTAGCAAAACTACTATAGTATAGCAGCTCTAGGGTCGAACTCTGGGATGGGTTTTCATTCTACCAGTGATGTTAATTCAAGAGTTGAATTGGTGCCTTTTCATTTCAAGGTTAGCTTTAAAAGAAGACATAAGTTTAAATGAAAACGGATGGTATTAAGCTAACCTAACATAAAGTAACTAAAATTAACTAGAAAGAAATTAGAAAGAAAGGTGTTTCTTGGGATTTCAGGTTACTAGGATCAGGTGCCAACTACAAAGAGGGAGATTCCAATCACTTGAATCTTTTCCTCGCATTCGGAATTTAACCTATAGTTATTTCCCGAACCGGTGTGATACAGATGCTTGCCATTAATGGTTTCAACGCTAAATCCCTCTCACTGATACACCTTGCAATGGCTCGTACCTCTCACCTAGTATTTTCCATGCCGATTCATCAGATTATGATATTATCGACTGATTTGTGCGTATATACAGAAATATTTCTCATTATCATAGTGGATCCTCAAAAAAAAAGAATTTGTATCGAATCAAATATATACTTCGACTTTCTCCGAAAGCTCCACGGGACCACCTACCACTAGTCTCCGTCCGGAGGGGTTTATTGCACAAAAACGCCGAGACGCAAGCTCCCGAAGAGGGAAGCCCAACGAATGTCAGATGCAAGGCCCCGCAGGGTCCTGTATGGGGGTCTGCCTTTCAAGGAATTAGATGATCATTGGTGAAATAGCGTATAGGTCTGGGTGGGATGATATGAAATAGACCAGTTGCCAATCGACATGCGAAACCGAGAAGGAACTATTAACAAGCTATTCAATCCCTTTCAAAGATATGGCTGCTGCAAGCAAGATCACTACGTAGCTGCGTGCGCTACAACTAGGAAACAAGCTAGCCTCACTCAATCATGAAGCCTAGCTTGCCTCAGAGGCACTTCGCGAAGCGACCGAAGATAGCATGTGACATCATCTCTTTCTTATCCCAGCTCTAGGCAGACCCATGTAAACTCTGGGACATATCTCAATTAGAAGTTCTTAGATAGAGCTACTTCATGTCTTACATAGAAGTGGACAGATGAGTTGAATAATACAGGGACAGATAAGCTAGGCGAAAGGTGATCATTAACCTTGGACTTTCATTCTCAAGCTTGCAAGATATAACTAATGGATGTCTCTTTCGAGTCCAAAATCTTACCAAGTGTTGGCAATTCTAGAAAATCCTACCTTCAAGTCACCTCCCAAAAGCTCGTAAGAGGTAAACTAGTGCATCTCCATGGACGGAGATCACTTGCCTTACCAAGTATTGGCTCAGGTGATTAAAAGGCGTTCTAAGTTAACTAAAAAGATAAAAACCATTAACGGGTCACACTTTCTCTTCATTAAAAACTAAAACAACAAAATCTCACACTTATGTAGCCGGAACCTTACTTAGCTTCCTTTACCCAAGAAACAAAAATCCTAGCCACTCATCCTCTGAGAAAACATCTCAAAGAATGTTTGGCTAGCAAGAAAATGAAAATGAAAGAGAAGGAAAAATAGAGCAAGGCTCTGTACGTCGATTCTATATATTTATATATCTATCTTACAATGGATGCAAGGGAATATATATAGAGAAGTTTTTCCAACCTTCCTAGCTAAGAAATCTTATGGTTGGTGGATTACAAGGAGAAGAATGGAAATTTATACAAAAATATCTGAAGAAAATATCTCATGTGGAGTCAGCAGAATAGAGGAGATTTCGCACCACGCATGGGCTGCTGTGCGAAATTTCGCACAAGGAAATGTGTTGTGCGAATTTCGCACAAGCTCGCACAAGCTGAAGGTGTTGTGCGAATTTCGCACAAGCTTGGAGCAGTTGTCTTCCGAAGGCCATATCTTCTTCATTTCAGCTCCAAATCGTACACGGTTTGAAGTGTTGGATTTTTTACTTCCTGAGCTTTGAAATGGTATATAGAATGTAGAAAATAGACTTCGGGAAGTGCTCCAAAAGTGCGAAGGACTGCAGCTACTGTCCTCTATTTTCTTCACTCTGTTTGTTTTTCCTCTTTGCTTCTCTCCTTTACTTGGCTTGTCTTAATGATCCAAAAAGCTGTCAAAATACTAAAACTAGCCACAAATATGATTAGAAGTCATTGCTAGGTCCTTAACATGCCAATCGGAATAAAGATGGAGAACTACTACACAAAAGTGCTTAAAACATAATGAATTAAAGGTGCAAAATAGCACTTTTTGGGTAGTAATCACTCCCCCCAACTGACACATTGCTAGTCCCTGAGCAATGAAGGAGAGAAAAAGAAAGAAAAATAGATAATATAATAATTTACAAAATCATGCTGATCACTCCAAAAAATAATCAAGTGGCATGATTGGATCAAACTCTCACATGGCAAGTCAAGGATATAAAACTCAATCATCAACAAGAGTCATCAAATAACTTACCTATCACAACATGCAAAGAGCGGGCATTATGCAAATTTGAGTATCAAAATAATTTCCACTCCCAAAGGACCAACTCTTAATCTTCCACAAAAATCTATGTGTTATTTATTAGTTTCCGGATATAGTATGTCAAACTAATCTCTCCCCTCAACCTAGTTCTTTTCAAAGCATAGCAAACTAATCAACGTCCAATAGGCTAAGAACGCACCTCTTTTCTTTCACAATTTTTTCTTGTAGGAGTGCAAAGCTTAAAGGCATTCTTTTCTAAATTGTCCATGTAACGGGGGTCCATCGATGACTCCCAACCAATCAAGGTTTAGGGCATCAAGCTTTAAGGATTTTTCAACCACTAACTCCTTGGATTTCACCCCGGACTTTTGAGAATGAATTTTTAAATACCCAAGCACCTACAGTATGTTAAACTCCACCTATTCACCCATGTAACGAGCATTAAGGTCGGTGACTCCCAACCATTGAAGGCTTAGGGCACCAGGTTTTAAAGATTTTCACCATATACCCCTCAGACCTTGCTCGGGTTTCAAGGCAAGTAAAACATTTTTCTTTTTCTTTCTTTTTCCAAAGGCTCATTAGCCTTTTACAAGGTGTCCCAACACTATTAATTGAGGTCAAAGGTACCAAGTCTAAAATTTTCCTAAGTCAAGAGAGAAATAGTTTTTCATCTTATAATCAGAATCTAATGTGTTTAGTGTGTGAAAAGATTAGAGTGGAAGACTTAAGATTGAAATCAAAAGGAGCTTCAACAATTTATCAACTTTAATAAGCATAATACAAACTCTGAGACTATGGCAATAAGATAAGAATTTAATTTCTCCCATTTACTTTTGAGAATTTATCTTTGAGAAACAAAGAGAGTAGAATAAAAAAACTTAAAAAAAATTTAAATTAAGCAAAAAGCAACTAAATTACCAAAATAACTTGGCATTATTAACAATACTTACTTCCTCAACTCTCCCCCCAACCAAGCTGAACATTGTCCTCAATGTGACAAAAGCGATTGAAAAATAGGGAGGAAGTGGTACCTCCTGAGTGACATGGAGTCTGAGTCGTATAGGAGAAACCACATGTTTCAAAAAAAAAATAGTGAGTAGAGAAAATAGAAAAATGCCAAGTTTTAAACAAGAGTTGATGTCTATATATGATGCATCATCATTAATACATCCAATCCCAGAATATAAGACATCAAAACATGGAATTATGTATACTAATATAATATGTAGAGACAAAAAGTAAAGAGATGATCAAATAATGGTAAGGTCCTGTGGAGCTGATGCATCTGTGGTGGCCTTCTGAGTGGGTTGGATCAGGACTTTGGCCTCTATTCTGGTATTCTCCTTGGATGGCATAGTCTCCTCAACTGGAGCTCTCAGCTGGAGCTATGGGCTTTGATGGTTTAAGGAGGTCAGAAATGGAGTAAGAGGTTTCATGTGTGTGATCCCAGGGTGCGCGGGGCTTTGTTGGTAAGGAGGGACAACAGGTGGGGCATCAGACGATGCTGCCTCTGGTAAGCTGAGGCATAGCCTCCTCGGGTCTTAGGCATAATGGAGCAAAGAAATGAGGCTCAGAGGCTTGGGATTGGGGAGGGTAGGGATGAAGAAGCTCAAAAATTCGCACAAGGGGATGTGTTGTGCAAAAATTTCGCACAAGGGAATGTGTTGTGCGAAATTCGCACAAGGGAGGGTGTTGTACGAAAATTTCGCACCAGAGAATGTGTTGTGCGAAATTCGCACAGGGCACTATTCACCCATGCAAATGCGAAATTGGATTCTTTCAAATGGCCATAACTTCTTCGTTTCAAATCCAAATCGAGCACTGTTTGAAGCACTAGACTCCTAACTTCCTAATATTCAAAATGACATATGGTATGCATAATTTGAGCTCCATAAAGTGCTCCAAAAACGTGTCCAACAATAGCGAAATGGGTGCGGCTTCCGTTAAGCTTTGCACAGTCGTCTTCAAATGGCTATAACTTCTTCGTTTCAACTCCAAATCGAGCACCGTTTGAAGCTATGGACTCTTGACTTCCCAAGATTTGAAATGGTATATAGTATGTATAAAATGGACTCGAGAAAGTGCTCCAAAAGTGGCTGAAATGACTGTCATCAAGAATGCTTCATGGCAGATTTCTTTTTGCTTCCCCTCCTTGCTTTTTGAGTTCCTCTTGATTTTGATCATCCAAAAACCTATATTACATAAAAAAAAATTAAAATTAAAGCATTGAAATCAAAATTAAAACAAGTAATAAATAAAACAAAAAGATATGGACTAGTTAGTCTTTAGTCCATCAAAAAATTTTGATCCTGATTTAGCTTGCCCGGATCCCATATGAAGTTTGCATCCCTCACTTGAGATTTGGTTTGTATGATTTTGCCATACAAAGCTTGGGGGAAAAGTGGAGGGATGTGATTCTTCATCATTTCTTCCTTGATGACTATCCTCTGTGGTTCTTCATTTATGTAGTCATCTTTCTCTGTACTTTTCCCCTTTCTCTTTTGATTACTACTCAAAACATGCTATTTTGTAGCTTTTAATTAGCTCTTTTTAACACCCTTGAGTATTAATTATTACCTTTTAACTCAATTGGCATGTTAGGGACCCTTGCAGTCGTTTCTAATCAAATTGTGTTAAGTTTTGGTGCTTTTTGATAGCTTTATGCTCACCAAAGCAATTTAAGAATGAGGGAGAGCTATATATAGTTCATGGCAAAGCTTTTGGAAGCTCAAATTCATGAAGAACCAGTCTTTGGAGCTCCATAGACCTTTGCCAAAGTCGTTCAAAGTATGCAAGGAAAGAACAAATGGAGAGAGGAAAACAGAGTAAGGAAAACAGAGGACAGCAGCTGCAGTCTTCCTTCGCACTTTTGGAGCACTTCCCGAAGTCCATTTTCTACATGCTATATACCATTTCAAAGCTCAGGAAGTCAAGAATCCAACACTTTAAACCGTGTACAATTTGGAGCTGAAATGAGGAAGATATGGTCTTCTGAAGTCAACTGCATCAAGCTGAGGGACAATTTCGCACCTTGCGAAATTGGAACCCCAATGTGCGAAATTTAAAGTGAATGGCAGCTGAGTAGTCGCGGTGAAGCCCAGCATGCGAAGTTGATTTTGCAACTTGTGAACTTGGATATCAACGTGCGAAAGTGGATTCTAAGTTGCGAAATCAACTTGCGAAATTTTCGCAAGTCACCATGCAACGTGCGAAACTAGGATATTTGTGCCGACTCTTTTTCTTCTGATATTTTTTGTGTCTAAATTTCCATTTTCTCCTTGTATTCAGCCACTCATGTAATTCCTTAGATAGGAAGTATCCAAGGAAGGGTAAATTACCTTCCTATATAAACTCTCTTGTAAACACTGAAAAGGGGACTCTCGGGGAGCTTTCTCCAGGAGACCAACTTATGTATATTTTACATATAGTGAAATACAGAGATCTCTTTTGTTTGCTTTTTCCTTCTACTATTTTCTTTTTCTTGGAAGCCAAACAGCCTCTGAGGATGTTTTCCCAGAGGATGAGAGGCTAAACTTTTGGTTTCTTGGAGTGAAGGAAGCTAGGTGAAAAGTCCAGATGCTAAAGTGGAAAACTCCTCGTGCATTAAATACAGGTAGTTGGAGTTCATAAATGGCTTTTAAATCTAAAGTTTTGCTTTAAATCCCTTAGAATCACTTTGAATGGCCAATACATGGTAAGCTTTAGGTCTCTGTGGATGCTTATTGCTAGATCCATATCAGTCCATTGGTTATCATGTACGAGCCATTGGAAAGTGGTTCAAGGTGAAGACCCATAGTGTCTAAAGCCATTAATGGAACTTGACTACCACTTCTATTGACTTTTTATGGATTAAATCTTCATTGTTAAACCTATACCGGTTCGGGAAATAACTATAGGTTAAATCCCCAATGCGAGAAGAAAAATCCGGAGTTTCCCACTTTGCATTCTGAACTTGATCCTAGCAACCCTTAGCTCCGAGAGACTTTCTTTCTTCCTTTTTTACTTAGTTCTATATTAATGTAGTTTCAAACACCACTTTCAAAACAAATTTTACTTTCTTTTAAACTTTAAGTTTATGCCAAAGGAAATCATCGGACTCAATCTCAAATCTTGAGTATATCACTGGTAGAGTGAAAACCCATCCCAGAGTTCGACCCTAGAGCTGCTATACTATAGTAGTTTTGCTACGCCAGTATGAGGTCATAGGATTTATAAATGTTTTTTATTAAAATACCCGACTGGGCATGAATCAAATGGCGCCGTTGCCGAGGATGGTGCCACAATACAGTGATACAACCTTTTAGAGGCTATTTGTGATTTTCATCACAAGCCAGGTGAATTCCTTTTTCACTAACTTCATTTCCTTTCTTTTAATTGTAGAATTCCTTTTGTTTTCTTTCTAACCTTAACTTTCTTCTAGTTTTCTTTTGTTTTTGTTGTGTTTTGTTTTGTTTTCAGGTAAGTTGTAACTTGTGCATGCCCTATTGGATTCGGGACCAAGAGGGAAGATTAGTAAGGATTGAAAATCCTCAAGACACAGAGTTGGATATCTGTGTAAACATCATGGACCCTCCACAAGAGGATCAGAATTCTCAACACGGTCAAGAGGGTAATCCAAATGCATATCTATCCATGAGGGATAGAATGCACCCACCAAGGATGAGTGCACCCTCATGCATCATACCTCCTCTTGAGCAGTTGATTATAAGGCCCCATATTGTGCCCCTCCTACCAAATTTCCATGGAATGGAGAGTGAGAACCCATATGCCCACATCAAGGAGTTTGAGGAGGTGTGCAATACCTTTAGAGAGGGAGGAGCTTCAATAGACTTGATGAGACTCAAGCTATTCCCTTTTACTTTGAAGGACAAGGCAAAAATATGGCTTAATTCTTTAAAGCCAAGGAGCATAAGGAATTGGGTTGATCTTCAGGCCGAATTTTTAAAGAAAATTTTCCCCACCCATAGGACCAATGGGTTGAAGAGACAAATCTCAAACTTTTCTGCAAAAGAAAATGAGAAGTTTCATGAATGTTGGGAAAGGTATATGGAGGCCATCAATGCTTGTCCTCATCATGGCTTTGATACATGGCTCTTGGTGAGCTATTTTTATGATGGGATGTCTTCCTCCATGAAGCAAATTCTTGAAACCATGTGTGGGGGAGATTTTATGAGTAAGAATCCAGAAGAAGCCATGGACTTTTTAAGTTATGTATCTGAGGTAACAAGAGGATGGGATGAGCCCAACTCAAGAGAAATGGGAAGGATGAAAGCTCCTGTAAATCCAAAGGGTGGAATGTACATGTTAAGTGAAGACATGGACATGAAAGCTAAGGTGGCAACAATAGCAAGGAGGTTGGAAGAACTTGAGTTGAAAAAGATGCATGAAGTCCAAGCCATTTCTGAGACACAAGCCCAGTCATGCCATGCACCATTTGCCAATCATGTGATCATGTGGTAGATGAGTGCCCAACCATGCCAGCTGTGAGGGAGATGTTAGGTGATCAAGCCAATGTTGTGGGGCAATTTAGGCCCAACAACAATGCACCTTATGGAAACACCTATAATTCAAGCTGGAGAAACCATCCAAATTTTTCTTGGAAACCAAGACCACCTCCATACCAACCACAAGACCAAACCCAAGCACCTCAACAACCTTCTTCAGTGGAGCAAGCCATTGCGAACCTAACTAAAGTCATGGGTGACTTTATGGGTGAACAAAAGGTGATTAACTCCCAATTGCACCAAAAGATTGAAAATGTTGAGAGTTCTCAAAATAAGAGAATGGTTGGGTTGCAAAATGATCTATATCAGAAGATAGATAATATTCAATACTCCATCTCTAGGCTTACCAACCTCAACACAGTGAATGAAAAAGGAAAGTTTCTCTCTCAACCAAGCCAAAATCCAAAGGGTGTTCATGAAGTTGAAACCCAAGATGGGGAGTCTTCAAATTTGAGGGAGGTCAAGGTTGTGATCACTTTGAGGAGTAGGAAGGAGGTTGATCAGCCCTTGCCTAAGGTGAGGCAAGAGGAAGAACTCATGTCAAAGAGAACCTTGGTTAAAGAAGGCAATAACCAAGAGGAGAGTGGGAAGAAAAATGCATCTAAATCAAGCATTGAAGATGAGCCAAGGATAGTGATTAAAGAGGATATGATGAAGAAACATATGCCTCCACCTTTCCCTCAAGCTTTACATGGAAAGAAGGAAATCAAGAATTCATCATAAATTCTTGAAGTTCTGAGACAAGTGAAGGTGAATATCCCTTTACTTGATATGATTAAGCAAGTCCCCACATATGCAAAATTTTTAAAGGACTTGTGCACGGTCAAGAGAGGGTTACATGTGACAAAGAATGCATTCCTCACTGAGCAAGTAAGTGCTATCATTCAGAGTAAGTTTCCAGTTAAGTACAAAGATCCTGGATGCCCCACCATTTCAGTCAACATTGGAGGGACACATGTGGAGAAAGCTTTACTAGACTTGGGGGCAAGTGTGAATTTGCTCCCATACTCTGTGTACAAGCAACTAGGGCTTGGAGGATTGAAGCCAACAACCATTACTCTCTCCTTAGCTGATAGGTCAGTCAAAATCCCAAGGGGCGTGATAGAGGATGTTCTAGTTCAAGTGGATAAATTCTACTATCCTGTGGATTTTGTTGTACTTGATACTGATCCCACTGTTAAGGAAGCAAATTATGTGTCAATCATCCTTGGGAGACCATTCCTAGCTACCTCCAATGCCATCATTAACTGTAGGAATGGGGTGATGCAGCTCACATTTGGAAACATGACCTTGGAATTAAACATATTCCACCTATGCAAGAGGCATCTTCACCCAGAAGAGGAGGAGGAATTGGAGGAGGTGTGCCTGATTGATACTTTGGTTGTAGAGCATTGTGACAAGAATTTAGAGGAGAGCTTGAATGAAAGCCTTGGAGTGCCAGAAGAAGGGTTACCTGAACCCTCTGATGTGCTAGCCATCATGTCTCCTTGGAGGAGACGGGAAGAGATCTTACCACTGTTCAATAAGGAGGATTCACAAGGAGCGGCTATGGAGGACCCTCCAAAGCTTGTTTTGAAGCCACTTCCTGTTGATTTGAAGTATGCATATTTGGAGGAAGATGGGAAATGTCCAGTGGTGATTTCTTCAGCTCTCACAAGTGACCAAGAGGATAGTCTTTTGGGAGTCCTTAGAAAATGCAAAAAGACAATTGGATGGTCAATTTTTGATCTGAAGGGGATTAGCCCTTTGGTATGCACCCACCATATCTATATAGAGGATGGTACAAAACCAGTAAGGCAGCCCCAGAGGAGGTTGAATCCTCACATGCAAGAGGTGGTAAGGGGTGAAGTTCTGAAGCTACTTCAAGCAGGGATTATATATCCCATTTCAGATAGCTCGTGGGTGAGCCTAACCCAAGTAGTCCCAAAGAAATCCGGAATTACTGTGATCCAGAATGAGAAAGGGGAGGAAGTCTCTACACGTCTTACCTCAGGATGGAGGGTGTGTATAGACTACAGGAGGTTGAATTCAGTGACTAGGAAGGACCATTTCCCATTACCTTTCATGGATCAAGTCCTTGAGAGAGTCTCAGGACATCCTTTCTACTGTTTTTTGGATGGATACTCGGGGTACTTCCAAATAGAAATTGATTTGGAAGATCAAGAAAAGACAACCTTCACTTGCCCCTTTGGTACTTTTGCCTATAGGAGGATGCCCTTTGGTCTATGTAATGCACCTGCAACTTTCCAAAGATGTATGTTAAGCATCTTCAGCGATATGGTGGAGAGCATCATGGAAGTCTTCATGGATGACATCACTGTATATGGAGATTCTTATGAGGAGTGTTTGTTGCATTTAGAAGATGTTCTCCAAAGATGTATTGAGAAAGACCTAGTGCTAGATTGGGAGAAGTGCCATTTTATGGTACAACAAGAAATTGTCTTAGGACATATAATCTCCAAGAATGGCATTGAGGTAGATAAGGCAAAGGTGGAGCTAATTGTTAAGTTGCCACCTCCCACAAATGTTAAAGGAGTTAGGCAATTCCTAGGACATGCCGGGTTCTATAGGAGGTTCATTAAGGATTTCTCAAAAATTTCAAAACCTCTTTGTGAACTCTTGGTAAAGGATGCCAAGTTTGTGTGAGATGAGAAATGTCAGAAGAGTTTTGAGGAACTGAAGCAATTCCTCACAACTGCACCAATAGTGAGAGCCCCAAATTGGAAATTGCCTTTTGAGGTAATATGTGATGCAAGTGATCTTGCTATGGGGGCTGTTCTGGGGCAAAGAGAAGAGGAAAAGCCCTATGTGATTTATTATGCAAGTAAAACTTTGAACGAGGCTCAAAGGAACTACACAACTACTGAGAAGGAGTTGTTGGCAGTAGTTTTTGCCTTGGATAAGTTTCGTGCCTATTTGGTAGGGTCCTTTATAGTGGTGTTCACTGACCATTCCGCTTTGAAGTACTTGCTAACCAAGCAAGATGCCAAGGCAAGATTGATAAGATGGATCCTTTTGCTTCAAGAATTCAATCTCCAAATCCGGGATAAAAAAGGACTTGAAAATGTGGTAGCTGACCACTTGTCAAGACTTGTGATAGCACATGACTCACATGGTTTACCTATCAATGATGACTTCCCTGAGAAGTCTCTCATGTCAATAGAGGTAGCTCCATGGTATTCTCATATAGCAAATTACTTGGTTACTGGAGAAGTTCCAAGTGAGTGGAGTGCCTAAGACAAGAAGCATTTCTTTGCTAAGATCCATGCCTATTATTAGGAGGAACCTTTTCTCTTCAAATATTGTGTTGATCAAATCATAAGGAAATGTGTTCCTGAACAAGAGCAATCAGGGATTCTATCCCATTGTCATAATAGTGCATGTGGAGGTCATTTTTCTTCCCAGAAAATAGCTATGAGAGTGGTCCAATCAGGTTTTTGGTGGCCCTCTCTTTTCAAGGATGCCCACGTTATGTGCAAGGGATGTGATCGGTGTCAAAGGCTTGGGAAGCTAACACACCGGAATATGATGCCCTTGAACCCCATCGTGATAGTGGATGTCTTTGATGTTTGGGGGATAGACTTCATGGGGCCATTTCCAATGTCATTTGGACACTCCTACATTTTGGTGGGAGTGGATTATGTCTCTAAGTGGGTAGAAGCAATCCCATGTAGGAGCAATGATCATAAGGTGGTTCTCAAATTTCTCAAGGAGAACATCTTTTCAAGATTTGGAGTGCCTAAGGCCATTATCAGTGATGGAGGAACCCACTTTTGCAACAAGCCTTTTGAGACTCTTCTAGCCAAATACGGGGTCAAGCACAAGGTAGCTACACCTTATCACCCTCAAACGAGTGGTCAAGTTGAGTTAGCCAACCGGGAAATCAAGAATATATTGATGAAGGTGGTGAATGTGAATAGGAAGGATTGGTCTATTAAGCTCCTGGATTCATTATGGGCTTATAGGACCGCTTATAAGACCATTCTCGGAATGTCACCTTATCGCCTTGTTTATGGCAAAGCGTGCCATCTCCCAGTGGAGATTGAATATAAAGCATGGTGGGCAATCAAGAAGCTCAACATGGATTTGACAAGAGCCGGGTTAAAGAGATGTTTGGATTTGAATGAATTGGAGGAAATGAGGAATGATGCTTACCTCAATTCAAAAACTGCAAAAGCAAGGTTGAAAAAATGGCATGATCAGTTAGTAAATCAGAAGAATTTTACCAAGGGACAAAGAGTCTTGCTTTATGATTCTAAACTTCATCTTTTTCCAGGAAAATTGAAATCTAGGTGGACGGGTCCTTTCATAATTCATGAAATGCAACCCAATGGAGTGGTGGAAGTACTCAATCCCGAGGGCAATCAAACCTTCAAAGTCAATGGCCATCGTCTCAAGCCATTCATAGAGCCTTACAATGCAGACAAGGAGGAGATCAACCTCCTTGAACCACAACAACTTTGAGGGAAAGCAGGGTTTCATGGACTATATAAGTCCATGAATTTTTGTAGTTTTATAGTTGTATTAGTATTTTTATTTTTGTTTTCTATTTTTTTATTTTAATTCTTGTTCAAACTTGGTTTATTTTGTCTTGATTCAAGTCAATTTTGATGTTAAATTTCAGAAAAAATTCAAGAAAAATGTGGAGAAGCCTTCAAAAGCAAGACAGAGGAGCAAAGCAAAGGGAACAGAGCATTGCAATTCAAGGTGCGAAAATTTCGCACGATGGAATCCAACATGCGAAAATTCATATCAAGGTGCGAATTTCTAAAAATCAATTTCACACACCACTGTTCAAGGTGCGAAAATTTTCGCACAGTGCAAAACTCCCTCCTGGCACACGAGTGCCATTTCGCACACCTCAAGGCCATTTTCGCACCGTGCGAATCAAGGTGCGAAAATTTCGCACACCTCAATCCAAGGTGCGAAATTCATTCCAGTGTGCGAAACAAGGTGCGAATTCCCTAAAAATCAATTTCGCACACCACTGTTCAAGGTGCGAAAATTTCCGCACAATGCGAAACTCCCTCCTGGCACACGAGTGCCATTTCGCACACCTCAAGTCAATTTTCGTACCGTGCGAAACAAGGTGCGAAAATTTCTCACAGTGCGAAATTGAGTGCAAAATTCAATTCCAATGTGCAAAATTCTCAATTCAAGGTGCGAAAATTTCGCACGGTCAAATTCAAGGTGCAAAAATTCCTAACTGACTCTTAAACTTAAATTTTACCCCGGGATTTTGCCTAACGTCCCAAAATGACTTTTCGGTTGCCTTGGAAATTTTTAAACATCAAACCCCCCCCCCCCCAAGCCCCATCTCTATATAAGCCCTTGAAGGCGAGAAGCTGAAGAGACCAACCCGCGCACCAACTGAGAGCCTCTGGAACTCACGAACAGCCATCTCGCTCCATTTCGGCCATGGCAAAGACTAAGGGAGGTCTTTCCGCATCCCCATCCTCGCCGATGCCTCGACCAGAGCAATCCGCCATTGGAGGCGCCACTTCGCCACCTGCTCAGGACTCCACCGTTCCCCCATCTGAGGATGGAACGCCTTCTCAGCGCTAGTATCCCACCAGGAGGCCACCTAGAGAACCTGTGCCACCCGCCGCCAATGCCAAGAAGCCTGCTTCTCGGCCACCTGCGAAGAGGACCAAGTTCTCGGGTCCTGGAGAGCCATCCCAGACACCTCAGGCAGAGCCGCCTACAGAGGACTCTCAAATTCCTGTGGGGATTCCTCTCGAGACTGTCATCAGGCGTCCTATGATCGCAGGGCCGCCTATAGAGGGCAACTTGGATTGTAGAGATCGATCCTTCCACTCAGAGACCTGGTTTGACATCGAGGCTCTTAGACAGCAGCCAGAGCTCAGGGATTCATTCCGTTTGCTGCAGAGGTATCACATGGAGCATCTTCTCACCCCTAGACAATTCTATTATCCCAGAGTAGTTCTAGACTTTTATCAGTCTATGACTACTCGAGGCGTCTAGAATCTTACTCTCATCCATTTTACCATAGATGGACGCCAGGGTGCCATTGGAGCTCGCCACATTGCTGAGGCCCTCCGTATACCTTATGAGCCTATGACTCAGGCAGACTTCAGGGAGTGGTCCTCATTCTCTCAGAGGGACATGGTTCGTATCTTGTCCAGGGGGACTTCCACAGCCTCAGTGTTGACTAGGAGAGAGCTTCCATCTGGGATGCTCCTTATTGATGTGCTCCTGCGTGCCAACATCTTCGCACTTCAGCATAAAGTTCAAAGGAGAAGAGCTATACTTGAGGCGTTATTTAGGATTTCTGAGGGATATTACTTCGGCCCTCATCATTTGATTATGACTTCTCTTCTTCACTTTGAAGAGAAAGTCCATCAAAAGAAGCTTCAGAGGGCAGATGTTATTCCATTATTATTTCTGAGGCTCCTCTGCCAGATTTTAGAGCACCTCGGCTACCCTAGAGAGCCCCGCCTTGAGAGGCGCTGTCATTGCCGAGAGGACTTCTCTCTCAACAAATGGCATCACTTGGCAGCCTACTTTGCACCTCAGGGAGCCCTAGTTGTGCCTGCACCTCAGGGAGCCCCAGCTGTGCCTGCGCCTCAGGGAGCCCCAGCTGTGCCTGCGCATCAGGGAGCCCCAGCTGTGCCCCCACCTCCAGAGCTACCCCACAATGAGCAGCTACCTCAGGCCCAGCAGGATGAGATTCTCACTGACACTACACCTCCTGCCCCTGCAACACACACCTCAGTGCACCTGCCTGAGGCCACACTCTCTACTTCTCCTATCACTCAGGGTGTTCCACCAGTCATGCCAGCTACCTCAGCACCTCCTCCTTCATCTGAGCCCACTGTCACCGTTTCTTTTACGGAATTTAGAGGCTTAGTGCACTCATTGCAGACACTGAGCACCACTCAGGATTCTCTTATCCAGCAGATGGCCACTATTCGTGCACACCAGGATCAGATCATTGCTACTCAGACCCAGCATACCACGATCCTTCATCAGATCCAGCAGCATCTGAGTATGGCGACACTTCCTGGGCATGATAGGTCTAGACCATCCGAGCCTCCACTGCCAGATGAGAAGATCATACTAGCTGAGCAGCCCATACCAGCTGGGCAGCCCATACCAGATGAGGAGAACAGAGCAGAGCCATCACATGATCCCACTACTATCTGATCTTTTTATGTTTTTTTTTACTTACTTTTTATATTAGACTTGTGAATCCCATCTTTTTGATGTTTTATAAACTGGGATTGGATGTATTACTTGAACATCATGCATATTGTATTTATTTTCCAAGTAATACATATATATATATATATCCTTTTTTATTATATTCCCTTTTCTCATTACTCTTTTATTCTTTTTTTGAAACATGTGGTTTCTCCAATCAGTATTCGAAATTGATATCACTCAGGAGGTACCACTTCCTCCCTATAATTTCAATCACCCATATCACATTGGGGACAATGCTCAGCTCGGTTGGGAGGAGAAATGAGGAAGGAAGTATGCTAATTTATTTTGGTAATTCAGTTATGTTAGTAAATTAGTTGTAGTTTTCTTACTTTTTACTCTAACCTCCATGGATTATGAGGAAAAATTTTCAAATAAAAATAGGAGAAACTGAACTTTTGCTTTTCACTTGACTTAGAGTTTGGATTATGCTTACTAAAGTGGTTCAATTGTTGAAGCTTCTATTGAAATCAAGTTTAGTTCTTCCACTTTAAGCTATCCACACACTGTGCACAATAGATTCTGATTATAAGATGAAAAACTATTTCCCTCTTGACTTAGAAAAATTTTGGGACTTGGTACCTTTGACCTCTTAATAATGTTGAGACATCTTATGAAAGGCTAATGAGCCTTTGAAAAAGAAAGCAAAATGTTTGCTTGCCTTGAAACCCGAGCAAGGTCTGAGGGGTATATGGTGAAAATCTTTAAAACCTGGTGCCCCAAGCCTTAATTGGTTGGGAGTCACCGACCCCAATGCTCGTTACAAGGGTGGATAGGTGGAGTTAGCATATGGTAGGTGCTTGGGTATAAAAAATTCATTCTCAAAAGTCCGGGGTGAAATCCGAGGAGTTAGTGGTTGAAAAATCCTTAAAGATTGATGCCCTAAACCTTAATTGGTTGGGAGTCATCGATGGACCCCCGTTACATGGACAATTCAGAAAAGAATACCCCTTAAGCCTTGTACCTTTGAAAAAAAAAAAAAAAAGTGTGTCCTCAGCTTAGTGAATTTGGTCAGTGTGCTAAGTGTTAAAAAGAGATAGGTTGGGGGGAGAGATTAGTTTAGCATACTATATTCAGAAGCTATCATCTTACACATAGATTTTTGTGGAAGAATAAAGTTTGGTTCTTTGGAAGTGAAAATGATTTTAAAACTTCAATTTGCATAATGCATTCCCTTGATCAATAGTGTTTAGTAAAGTTTTTTATAACTCTTGTCGAAATTTGAGTTTATATTTCTTTAATGATCCATGTGAGAGTTAGATCATCATGCCACTTAAAATTTTTTTGAAGTAATCAGCATGATGTAGTAAATTATAGTATTGTTTATTTTTATTTTTTCTCTCCTTCATTGCTAAGGGACTAGCAATATGTCGGTTGGGGGAAGTGATTACTACTCAAAACATGGTATTTTGTAGCTTGTAATTAGCTCTTTTTAACACCCTTGAGTAGTAATTATTACCTTTTAACTCAATTGGCATGTTAGGGACCCTTGCAATCGTTTCTAATCAAATTGTGTTAAGTTTTGGAGCTTTTTGATAGCTTTATGCTCACCAAAGCAATTTAAGAATGAGGGAGAGCTATATATAGTTCATGGCAAAGCTTTTGGAAGCTCAAATTCATGAAGAACCAATCTTTGGAGCTCCATAGCCCTTTGCTAAAGTCGTTCAAAGTATGCAAGGAAAGAACAAATGGAGAGAGGAAAACAGAGTAAGGAAAACAGAGGACAGCAGCTGCAGTCTTCCTTCGCACTTTTGGAGCACTTCCCGAAGTCCATTTTCTACATGCTATATACCATTTCAAATCTCAGGAAGTCAAGAATCCAACGCTTCAAACCGTGTACAATTTGGAGCTGAAATGAGGAAGATATGGTCTTCGGAAGTCAACTGCATCAAGCTGAGGGACAATTTTGCACCTTGCGAAATTGGAACCCCAACGTGCGAAATTTAAAGTGAATGGCAGCTGAGTAGTCGCGGTGAAGCCCAGCATGCGAAGTTGATTTTGCAACTTGTGAACTTGGATATCAACGTGCGAAAGTGGATTCTAAGTTGCGAAATCAACTTGCAAAATTTTCGCAAGTCACCATGCAATGTGCAAAACTGGGATATTTGTGCCGACTCTTTTTCTTCTGATATTTTTTGTGTCTAAATTTCCATTTTCTCCTTGTATTCAGCCACTCATGTAATTCCTTAGCTAGGAAGTATCCAAGGAAGGGTAAATTACCTTCCTATATAAACTCTCTTGTAAACACTGAAAAAGGGGACTCTCGGGGAGCTTTCTCTAGGAGACCAACTTATGTATATTTTACATATAGTGAAATACAAAGATCTCTCTTGTTTGCTTTTTCCTTCTACTATTTTCTTTTTCTTGGAAGCCAAACAGCCTCTGAGGATGTTTTCCCAGAGGATGAGAGGCTAAACTTTTGGTTTCTTGGAGTGAAGGAAGCTAGGTGAAAAGTCCAGATGCTAAAGTGGAAAACTCCTCGTGCATTAAATACAGGTAGTTGGAGTTCATAAATGGCTTTTAAATCTAAAGTTTTGCTTTAAATCCCTTAGAATCACTTTGAATGGCCAATACATGGTAAGCTTCAGGTCTCTGTGGATGCTTATTGCTAGATCCATATCAGTCCATTAGTTATCATGTACGAGCCATTGGAAAGTGGTTCAAGGTGAAGACCCATAGTGTCTAAAGCCATTAATGGAACTTGACTACCACTTCTATTGACTTTTTATGGATTGAATCTTCATTGTTAAACCTATACCGGTTCGAGAAATAACTATAGGTTAAATCCCCAATGCGAGGAGAAAAATCCTGAGTTTCCCACTTTGCATTCCGAACTTGATCCTAGCAACCCTTAGCTCCGGGAGACTTTCTTTCTTCCATTTTTACTTAGTTCTATATTAGTGTAGTTTCAAACACCACTTTCAAAACAAATTTTACTTTCTTTTAAACTTTAAGTTTATGCCAAAGGAAATCATCGGACTCAATCTCAAATCTTGAGTATATCACTGGTAGAGTGAAAACCCATCCCAGAGTTCGACCCTAGAGCTGCTATACTATAGTAGTTTTGCTACGCCAGTATGAGGTCATAGGATTTATAAATGTTTTTTATTAAAATATCCGACTGGGCATGAATCATCTTTCCTTTGATTTCCTCCCTCTTTTCTTTCTCTGTTTCACTCTCAACCTCATGCTCTAGCTTGGATGTGGGCATATCAACCTCTTTACCATTCCTTAGAGTGATCACGGCTTCAACGTCTCTCACTTATGAAGATTCTCTCTTATGAGCCTTGAGATTGGTGAGCCTTGAGATTGAGTATTGGAGATTATCTATCTTTTGAGATATATCATTTTGTATTCCATCCATCCTTTTATTCAATGAACTCTCTACACTGTCAATTCTTTGATTGAGTTGAGAGTTGATGGATTTTTGTTCTCCAATAAAATCTCCCACGACCTTGCTGAGATTCACTATTGCTTGTTCAAGACTTGAGGCTTGCTGAGGTGCTTGAACATGTTGCTTATACTAAGGCGGCTATGGTTTCCAAGAGAATTTTGGACGGTCCCTCCAATTGGAATTGTAGGTGTTGCAATCACCAAACATTTCCCTCGCGGCTGGAATGGTAGGACACTCTTCCACCAAGTGCTCATAAGATAGAAAAATGGCACAAGGCATAGCTTGCAATGGTGTCTGAGAGATGGCTTGCACTTCTTGCATCTGGTTCATTTCCAGCTCTTCCAATCTCCTTTCCATAGCTGCAATCTTTGCCTTCATGTCCATGCCGTCATTCAAAATATACATCTCACCCTTAGCTTTAGGTTGAGACGTCATTCTTCCCATATCTCCAGCATTTGGTTCACCCCATTCTCTTGAAAATTCAGCCACATAACTGATGAAGTTCATGGCTTCCTCTGCTATCTCATATTCAATATGGCATGCACAACTAGCAATTTGTGAATTAAAAACAGAGAAAACAAAAGAAAATAAAAGAAAATAAAATTCTAAAGAAAAAAGAAAATTATTAAGATTAACTAAAAACTAAATAAAAGATATACTAACACATGAACAAAGAAAAATAAAATAAAAAGAGTTAGTTAGTAAAAGGAAAAGAAAATTCACCAATCTTGTGATGAAGATCACAAGTACTCTGAAAAAGTCATATCACTGTAAAGTGGCACCATCCCCGGCAACGGTGCCATTTGATTCGTACTCAGTCAGGTATTTTAATCAAAAACATTTTTAAATCCTATGACCTCATACTAGCATAGCAAAACTACTATAGTATAGCAGCTCTAGGGTCGAACTTTGGAATGGGTTTTCATTCTACCAGTGATATTAATTCAAGAGTTGAATTGGTGCCTTTTCATTTCAAGGTTAGCTTTAAAAGAAGACATAAGTTTGAATGAAAACGGATGGTATTAAGCTAACCTAACATAAAGTAACTAAAATTAACTAGAAAGAAATTAGAAAGAAAGGTGTTTCTTGGGATTTCAGGTTACTAGGATCAGGTGCCAACTACAAAGAGGGAGATTCCGGTCACTTGAATCTTTTCCTCGCATTCGGAATTTAACCTATAGTTATTTCCCGAACCGGTGTGATACAGATGCTTGCCATTAATGGTTTCAACACTAAATCCCTCTCACTGATACACCTTGCAATGGCTCGTACCTCTCACCTAGTATTTGCCATTCAAGGTGATCATTAACCTTGGACTTCCCTTCTCAAGCTTGCAAGAGATAACTAATGGATGTCTCTTTCGAGTCCAAAAGCTTACCAAGTGTTGGCAATTCTAGAAAATCCTACCTTCAAGTCACCTCCCAAAAGCTCGTAAGAGGTAAACTAGTGCATCTCCATGGACGGAGATCACTTGCCTTACCAAGTATTGGCTCAGGTGATTAAAAGGAGTTTTAAGTTAACTAAAAAGATAAAAACCATTAATGGGTCACACTTTCTCTTCATTAAAAACTAAAACAACAAAATCTCACACTTATGTAGTCGGAACCTTACTTAGCTTCCTTCACCCAAGAAACAAAAATCCTAGCCACTCATCCTCTGAGAAAACATCTCAGAGAATGTTTGGCTAGCAAGAAAATGAAAATGAAAGAGAAGGAAAAACAGAGCAAGGCTCTGTACATCGATTCTATATATTTATATATCTATCTTACAATGGATGCAAGGGAATATATATAGAGAAGTTTTTCCAACCTTCCTAGCTAAGAAATCTTATGGTTGGTGGATTACAAGGAGAAGAATGGAAATTTATACAAAAATATCTGAAGAAAATATCTCATGTGGAGTCAGCAGAACAGAGGAGATTTCGCACCACGCATGGGCTGCTGTGCGAAATTTCGCACAAGGAAATGTGTTGTGCGAATTTCGCACAAGCTCGCACAAGCTGAAGGGGTTGTGCGAATTTCGCACAAGCTTGGAGCAGTTGTCTTCCGAAGGCCATATCTTCTTCATTTCAGCTCCAAATCGTACACGGTTTGAAGTGTTGGATTCTTGACTTCCTGAGCTTTGAAATGGTATATAGAATGTAGAAAATGGACTTCGGAAAGTGCTCCAAAAGTTCGAAGGAAGACTGCATCTGCTGTCCTCTATTTTCTTCACTCTGTTTGTTTTTCCTCTTTGCTTCTCTCCTTTACTTGGCTTGTCTTAATGATCCAAAAAGCTGTCAAAATACTAAAACTAGCCACAAATATGATTAGAAGTCATTACTAGGTCCTTAACATGCCAATCGGAATAAAGATGGAGAACTACTACACAAAAGTGCTTAAAACATAATGAATTAAAGGTGCAAAATAGCACTTTTTTGGTAGTAATCACCATGCACGTAAGAATGGAACATCGGTTGATGAAGCGTCTCATGAAATTATATTGAATAATTAGTTATCTTCTAATAATTCTTATAGAATGAAAATTTATGGTACATTTTCATTATACGTTTTAACAATTAATCTTCCATAATATTTTTTGTAAGCTAGGTTTGATGAGCTTTTAGTGGCTCAAATGTAATCACACAACAAGGAATCTTCAACATCCACCTGATCCTCAATTATGTCATCCTCTCCACTATTGGTGGATGACATATATACACAGGTAATGGGCCCGGAGAGACATGTCGTGTACATGGTCTAAGGTTTGGTCCAACTCCTATATCAATTTTTGGAGCCACAAGTAGAAGAGAGATAAATGCTGCCCTTGCATCAAAGCTTAAGGATATATAGGAAGAATTGATGCATTTCAAACAAATGCATCGAGAAATGAAGAAAGTATACACACAAAAATTCAACAACAATAAGTACAAACGGAGTTGATGCAACAACACATACAAAAAATGCAACAAATGATATAGAAAATGTTGCAATTTCAACAAAGGCAACGTAGCTAACAAGGCCCCTCTTCTAGTTTCAGCAAATGTTTTTTTTTTTCTTTTTTCTTTTTTGGCCTTTTTGGTTTGGGATAGAGGAGATTTCAAAGTCATTTTTATTCTTTATGCAATGGTTTAAGCTTTGACATGAAAATATTTTGTTCATGATTGATGTTTTTTTTATAAATGAATCTTCCTACCCATCAATTTGAATGTTTTGCCAATTGAAGTACTACACACTTATAAAGAAAGGTTCTTTTGGCTTTAGGCATCTGTTTAGATTTCTTAATTGCTATCTTGTTTTTTATTAGTGTTTAAATATAAAGGTTTTTTGTATACATTTTTTATGTTTATATTGGTTTTTTGTATGCTTTCTAATTCTATAGAAATGAGTTTAAATTTATGCAAGAATTGAATCATTTAATCATATAAATCATAAGTGGTGGCATCAATGGACTGGCCAACAGTGGGTACATATAAGGGCTTGGTTTCTGCACAGCCTCATCAATTAAAAATTGTCAAGGACCTCTTTAGATATAAAGAAGATCCAAAGAGAGGTGTAGTTCATGCAGGAATGATAAAGTAAGAATCAAAAGTATCCTATTTGGCTAGTGCTCTATTTATAGTTTTCTTGTTTCCTGATCTCATTTTTTCCTTAAATCTTTTCAGGGAACTCTTACTTGCTTTCAAGAATTCAACTAGCCTCAAACCTTTGAGGATTTTCTTCTTCAGGTATATATTTTCCTTTGGATTGTGGGACTACTAATCATTTTACATATTACTAAAGCCAAATGTTGTTGTTCTAGTTGTGCTTTTAAGCACCATTGATTATACATATTACTTATTTGTGCAAAAGAAACATCACCAAAAGGAAATGTAATTTTGTGTCATAAGCTCTACCATAGATCTTTTGCTATTTTCTTTTCAAATCGTACTTGGCATAATTGAGAAAATTGTAGAAGTTTTCTATACAATTTTTTCTTTTTTCTTTTTTCTTTTTTCTTTTTTCTTTTTTCTTTTAATTCAAGAAACAGGGCAAATCTTGTGTTGCACTGTATGATGGTGAGAGCTATGTGAAACACTTAATAGACTTGAAGCAATCCAAAGATGATGATAAGAAAGGGATTGATGTACCATTTTTTGACTTAGAAGACAGATTCTTGGTTGCTATAGATAACTTTTCAAATTTGAATAAGCTTGGACAAGGGGGCTTTGGGCTAGTTTACAAAGTAATAGTCCTTTATTTCAACAATAATCGCATTTTCAACTTTGTTCTTAATTGTTGAATTATTGGATCTTATCTAGCTTCTATTCTATTGAGTTGATTTGCATACATCTATATTCCTCTCAAGCTTTGCTTTGTACCTTGGTGTCATTATAGGAATCTGTTCTTTATTCATCTTTCACAAGACATCAAGCAAAGTCTCCAACTATCCTGTTTTGCTTTCCTGATCATATCTTATCCCTCACACTGCTTTACCTTTGGTATAGTTTTATGTATGTTAGCAGGTTATAAGGTTGGAAGATAAGTACTATAATGATGCAAAGCATTTCCTTAGTTTATTTTTAATTGAGCATTAATGTGTGTTATATAAACTTCTTTATGAGAGTTCAGGTGGGTTTATGTACTAATGTTTTGTCACAAAATTTCCAAAGAGGGAGATTTTTAGGACGTTGAGTCTTGTTTTTTTTTTTTTTTTTTTTTGTTAGCAATTTTGTTCCTTTTTATGTTTGGCCATAAAAGTCCTTTTAGATAGTGACTTACTCTCCATTGAAGATCAAGGGTTGTTGTTTGTCCAACCAAAAAGCCACAGGAACATCTAAATAGGTTTGACATGTGGCATATTAAACTCATTTGAGGTATAAAATGGTTCGATATCATTTTTGGACTTATAATGTTTTAAAAGGATTTTTTTAAAAGAAGTAGGGACCGCTTAAGCGGTCAACCCGATCAAGCAGTAATGCCTGCTCAAGTGGACTGCCCAACTAGTGTAAGTCCGCTCAAGTGGTTATGACAGTCCTGTCAAGATTATAAATGGACTTTGGATGAATTTCACTCAAACTCTATTTTGGAAACTTAAAATACCAAAACTCTTTGTAGTTTTTTCTTATAAATCCCTCCCTAATAACCCTTTAAGAGTTAGAAATTTGGGCTTAAAGATATTAGAGATTGGAGATATATCGTTTGAAAGACCTCTCATTCTTTAGAGAGGGACTCCTTGAGAGAAAGTCTAATATGCCACACCATTATCAATCTTTCATTCAAGGATTTGATATTTGAATTGTGGGTTGAAGACCTTAATCCCTTTGGAGTGGCTAAATGATTTACTAGGGAGCAACAGGGAGTTGCTACGTTACAGACCTGAATCAAGTTGTAGGTACTGGAGGGCAAGTATTTAAGGTAAAGTGACCAGATAAATCTATGTAACTTGATTTTGAATAGTGGATTTAGATTAGTAGGTCTTAGACCTCATAGTTTTTTATCTCCACAGTTTGTGGGGGTTCTCCATAAAATTTTGTCTCATTTCATATTTTTATTTTCCTGCTTATATTCTGTTTAATGATATTGATATCTTATTGATTGATTGGTTAGTTTGTTATTGAGAATGTTGCGTTAATTATCTTAGAGGTTATGGTATTTATACCTATAACCAATTATTATTTTCCCTAACTTCTCTCAGGATATATTTTGGATATTAATAATTATATTATTTTATCTCTAACTAATTACAAGATATTTCTAAAAAGGTAAAAATCAATTTTTTTTAATAAGTTTTGAATATCGAGGACATCCCTGAAATTTATTGGGTAAAAGAATTGGGCATAAAATTGTAAATATTTTTAAATCACCTATTCACCCTCTCTGGATGTTCTCTATTGGACTTTTGGTGGTTTTTCAAAATGCACAATTTGCATATATATGTCTGAAAGCTAAACAAAAATATATACCATAACAACGAGTAATAGGATATCTATGAATGTCCTATGAAATTTTAAAATAAGAAGTTCAAAGTAGAAAATATTGTTTTTGAATATTTCTTAATTCACTTCATTAAAATCTATATTTTATAATAGATATTTTGTTGAATGACCTCATTTTGGACGATCTCTTTTATTTTAGATAAAATCAACTCAAGATTGTGAAAACATCTCAAAAGAGCTAAAACTTCATATCCAACCTTGAAGAGGTAAAAATCTTGACTAATACAAAATCATTTATTTTGTACCTAAAAAATGCACATATTTCTTAGCAAATCATCAATTTCATACTCTAGACCCAAAAAATCTCAAATCCAAACTAAAACTAAGCCATATCATATAAGAGCAATAACAAAATCACAAAAACAAGAGAAATCCTTAAACATCACAAAAACGAATATACTTGAAGCGATTCTTTCCCATCACGCATCTCTCTATAAACTTGTCTCTTCGTGCCCCTCTTCTACCATCAACTCTTGCCTTTTGTCTTGTACAGTTGGAGCCACAATAATAAGGATTTTTAGGATTGGTGGGGGAGCAGCATGAGATCTATGGTTAGAGACCAAAATCGGAGTTATTTTGGGTTTCAAAAAGGAATATGAGATTTGAGATTTTGGGAAATTTTGCCTTTATTAAGGACTGATAACAATTTTATGGACAAAAATATGATTGCTTAGGGCTTCAAACATAAATGTGAGATTGGGGAAATGAAGATTGCTTTTTTTTTCTTACTACCTCATCATTTCTTACATGGCAATTCATTTACATTTAAGAATTTTTTTTTTTCAATGTGTTAAGGGTATTCTTGGCATGTGTTGTTCGTAATAGGCAAGGGTCTCCAACGAGCCGGGCCGAGCCGCTCGGCCTGGAGGAGTAAGGCCCATGGCCCAGCCCGGGGTGGGCCACTGAGCCCGTTGACTGGTCAATGGGCCGGGCCGGGCCAGGCCCTTGGTATATCTAAGGCCCGTGACCCAGCCTGTGGGCCCTCAAGCTAGGCCGGCTTGGCGGGCCGGCTGCCCGGGCGGGCTTGGGTAAAAATTAAAATAGTTTTCAGTTTTGAAGAGAAGGAGATCCCCTTCCCTTATGGATCCATAAGGGAGATAGCCACCAACTGAGCTAGCCCTCTTTTATGTAACTATTTTGCATTAGTTAAATATATATTAGAAATGTTGTATGATTTTTGAAAAAAAATAAAAGTGAGCTGGCTGTTCAACGGTCACATGACCGTTGAACATGCCTGCCACTCAATTCAATATTATGAACGTTGAACGGTCTTGATTAAAAAAAAAAAATTAAATCCTAATATTTAAATCCCTATAAATATTAAATACCCTCAATTTTTTTCTATTCTCTCAACTCTTAAGCTCTCTCCCATTCACAATATTTCCGATTATTGCATTTTGTCTCAAATTATTCAATATTATTGGTGGTGAAAAACAAGCATTGGTGGTTCAAAGAGTTCAAATTTGAAGGAATTTCTGCTTCGGTTCTCCAATTTAGTAACATACTTCACCTTTACTTTTATTTATTTGTTACATTTTAATTTTACATTTATTATTTTAGCATAATATTTTATCAATAATTATAATTATGGTAAGTGGTTCTTGTTCTTCATCTAATGCATGTGATAGCAAAAAATTTACTTCAAATATATGGAATTTTTTTGATAGAATAGAAATAAATTTAGAAAATAATAAAAAGAAATAAAAGCAAAATGTAAAATTTGTAACAAACTTTTTAGTGGTGGCTCAAATGCAGGTACAAGTCATTTAAAAAGACATCATGAAAATTGTAAAACTAAAATAATGTAGATATTAGAAATTATATGCAATTAGGTAAAGATGAAAGTGGAAATTTAAAAACATTTTCTTATGATGAATCTCATTGTCGTGAAGAAATGATTGGTTATATAATAAGAGCATAACAACCTTTCAATTTCATGGAAACTCATGATTTTACGGGAACAATGCAACGAGTTGTTAATCCTCAGTTTCAAGGTTGCTCTGAAAATACAGTTAAAAGAATTCTTATAAAAAATTTTGAAACACAAAAAGAAAATTTAAAAATTTTTTTTGCAAATTTTGAAGGAAGAATTTGTTTAACATCTGATATTTGGACATCTTTAACTCATAGTGGTTTTTTATGTATAACTGCTCATTATATTGATAATGAATGGAAATTAAATAAAAGAATTATTTCATTTAAAATAATAAATGCTCCACATAATGGTAAAAATATAGCATCTTTAATAAATGATGAAATTATAGATTTTGGCATTCGTGATAAAATATTTACAATAACATTAGATAATGCTTCTAATAATGATGCAGCAGTATCTAGATTAAAACGATATTGGCAAATAAAAAAATATCAATGTAAAATATTTCATGTGCGTTGTTGTGCACATATTTTAAATTTAATTGTAAAAGATGGATTAAAACACATTGATGATACATTATCAAAAATTAGAGGCATTGCTGCGGGTCTTATTAGTTCTCAAGCAAAACATGAATAATTTTTTGATTGTTGCAAAATGTTAAATATGAAAAAAAGAAATATAAATTTGGATATGCCCACTAGATGGAATTCCACTTATAAACTTTTACAAACTATTACAAAATATAGAAAAGTAGTAGAACTATATGAAATACAATTAATTAACAATGATTGTGAAGCAGATATTGATGTATTAAATGATTATGATGGGCATATTACAGATCTTTTAAGAGATCTTTTTGAAGTATTTGATGCTTCAACAAAAAAATTTTGTGGTGTGTATTATCCATCTTCAAACCGAGTTGTCATGCAAATAACTAATATTTTTATTGTACTTCAAAAATATTTAAATTTGGATATATTTAATGATGCAATATTTGCAATGATAGAAAAATTTAGAAAATATTGGGGAGAAATACCTTTAATTTTTTATCTTGGTTTAATTGTGGACCCTAGATTGAAATTTGAAGCTTTGGATGAATGGTTAACAATTATTTATTTTAATGACCAAATAAAAATTGAAGAAATTAAAAATGAAATAAATTCATTATTATATAATTTATATAACTATTATAAAGAAAAATATGGTGATGATATTAGTTCTATTAAATTACCACCTACATCTCCAAGTTCTTCATCTTTTATAAAGGAGCTCTAGAAATGTTAAAAAGTCGAAAGAAGACAACAAATAGTTCTCCAAACAACACAACTGATTTAGATAGATATCTTAATATTGATTTAATTTCATTTGAAGATGATGAAGATTTTGATATTTTAATATGGTGGAAATCACAACAACACAAATATCTTGTGCTTTCTATCATTGCTCGTGATGTACTAACAATTCCTGTGAGTACAGTTGCATCAGAAGCTGCTTTAGTGTAGGTGGAAGAGTAGTTAGTGATAAACGATGCAGCTTAGCGCTGGATTCTATTGAAGCAAATATATGTGTGAAAGACTGGGCAATAGCAGATAAAGGATATTTGATTCTATTCAAGAAGAAAATATGCTTGTCGATATGGAAAACTAAAATCATCAAGATCTTCATGGATTTGCGATAGTTTGCCATCACCGCCAAGAGATAATGATTAAAATATTTACTAAATGTATGTCATATTTTTATTTTTATTTTTGTGGTTGAAAAGTACAAATGATTGACAAATAAGTAGGTGCCAACCTAGTTGGGATGTATTTATTTTGTAGTGATGTAAACTTTTCCCACATTTGCAATGTAATGTATACATTCAATGAATAAAATAGTTAGCAATGAATATTTTTATTAATGTAGCATTTTCTATTTCTTGAATATTTATATATATAATTTTTTTTTTTAGGTGGCGGGCCTACAGGCGGGCCAGGCCTAAATTGGAGCCCATGGCCCGGCCCATCCAGAAATGGGCTCGGGCCGGGCTCGGGCCGGGCTTTAGCCCACTAGGCCGGGTCAGGTCTGGGCCGGGCTGCGGGCTGCGGGCTTTTTGGAGACCCTTAGTAATAGGATTGAAAAGTCCTTGAGGTCAATTTTATAGGTACTTATATAACCTTTGGGCCCAATTAACAATATTTCATTAACCTCAGCCCATTATGAAGGAGACCCTAAAGCACAATTCTCAACGACACCAATTGGGTTGGCTCCGGATAGAAACTCGCAGCCCAACATATCCTTTACTATCTAAATGCTTTAGCATCCCAATTCCAATTTTAAAACAAGAAGGGCTTTGAAAGCCAATTCATATATAATAGCCCTACGCCACCTCATTTAAAATGTTTAATTATTATTATTATTTATAAAATAAATGTAATTTATAAATAATTTAATTAAATTTCATAGAATTTTATATTTTATTTTATGACCAATTAAAATTACATTTCTGTTTTGTGTTGAAAAAGGACAAAATGAAAAAAAAAAAAATACTCAATTATAAAACCACAAACTTATTCGATTAAGAGTGGAATGGGGTGGAATGGGGTTAGGTCTCCAAAAATACCCACTCATTGACCATTCCTAATTTTATATTGGATTTGTGTAGCATCTTTTGGACACGTAACCGAAGATTTTCTTCCTCTCGCCCAAAACATTGAAGTATTGTTAATTAAGAAGGCCAGGCCACAAAAAATACAATTGCTGAATAAATTCAAAGATAATGTAGCAAATGGGCACTAAAGATTGATGCATAAAATTTACTTGGCTTGGCTGACTAATAGATAAATTAAGTACTTCGACTTAATCATGAGGTGGACAAACAACTGAATTTCATCTTGGAGACCAGTTGGCAATGACAAAGGTGTTAATGACTCCTCACCACGAACTGAATATTGTTAGATAACTAAACAACAAACCCCAAGAAGTTTGTTACCCTAATCTTTCCACTGACGTGTATTTTAGCAGTCAAACTGTGGTTAATAACTTATTTGGCCCAACTCACCTACAACATTGGCATTTTTTGTCAATGGATTTTAGTTGAATAGGAAAACTACCCCTCTACTTCAAATGGTTTTCCAAGTTTTCCCACCAAACACGATGGCCAAATCACCTACCTAGAGCCCAAAGTTTCATACATCCACCTATAAAAACCCAACACCAAGCTATGGCTTCGCAACTCCAGTTTCAAGTAAAACGCAGCTTCATTCAAATCTACATACGCACCACTCTAATCTCATTCAGAAATGGCCTCCTCTTGCAATTGCTTCATCTTATCTCTCTTCGTTCTACTGTCATTCTCGAGCATTGATGTTAGCCTAGCGGCACGTCGTCTTTTGGACACTACTCCACCCTCTGCGCCAACGATACCTGTTATACCCACTCTGCCAAAACCAACGTTGCCACCTTTGCCTTCATCACTCCCAACTCTGCCGACTTTGCCTTCACTCCCAACTCTATCCAACCCTTCAATTCCTCCTTTGCCGTCTCTTCCAACTATGCCACAGCCCACATTGCCATCCTTGCCGAAGGCCACACTGCCTCCACTTCCTAGCATGCCCACCATGCCCTCTATCCCGAATCTCACGTTGCCTCCACTGCCAACAACTTTGCCAACCATCCCCACGATTCCCACAATCCCAACTACTATGCCTTCGATCCCATTTCTCTCCCCCCCACCGGCGACCACTAGTCCTTGAGAATATTCATGTACTCTCCTAAGAAGACACGGTGCCACTACAGTTGGCTATCTCTGAAGGTCTCTATTTTTAGTGCTCGTTCGGGGAGCTATTTTGAGGCTTTTCAACCTTTTCATATCATTTGAGTTTATGTATCCGAGCATTGTTAGTTCCTTCTTTTGTTTCTGCATTTATATGTATGATTTGGGGTTTTCATATCACAGTGGATTATTATTTTTATGGTCTTCCTTCTTTCACTGTATTTTAAGACCTAAAATCTGGAATAAGCCTTGCATATGACAAATGAGATAATTCTCATAAAATAATAAATAAATGAATTGCATAATTTTGTAAGGTGTTAAAATAGAATTGATAATTTTTAAAATGACCCATTGGAACCGTAGGAGATATAAAAGAGATAATGTTATTATCCATGTGTACAAAACTGAGAAATTTGTATTACGAGTTCAGAAAAATAATAATAAGAAATTCTTATGGCCTTCCTTTTAAAATAAAGAATTGCAAAAACTACTCAAAGAAAAGTCAATAAATTAAAATTTAGGTAAATAAGTCCTTAAATATAAAATTTTGAAGACACCAAATCCAAAACAATTCATCAATGTTTTCAAGACATTGCATATGACAAATGAGATAATCCAAAGATAATTCAAGACATTGATATTATAGCATGTGGTCTTTCCTTGGAGATTTTTTTATTTCTCTTCTTTTTTTCTTACGTCCCATCTATACTACACAAAACTTATCCATAAGGGCAAAGAAGAAAGTCTCTAAGGGAATGATTCAAATCTGATAATGTCATGGTTTCCAGGTTTATTAATCAGGTGAATGTTTCTGATCTAGATCTCAAGTGATGCCTCCATTATCATATATTCATAACCTGCTTCTTTTGATGTTGATGTGTATAAAATATAAATTCATTGTTAGCCCAAAGTATTTGTTATTAGTTCTGGAATAAAAATATCATGAGTTATGAACATTTTTCGATCTATAAGACATTTTGTGTGAATTTTACTGCAGATAATTCATGTTTTGTCAATTTCAAATTCAATTTTTTTATAGGAATTAGGGCTAGAAAGTCATGGAGCTGGTAAGAGGGTGAACTTAAAAGACAATATGATGAAAAAGCTCTGATTATTACATTTTAGTTATTCTTATTCCCTATCAAGTAATTAGGGATTTTCACTTTTGAGGAAAATTTTATGTGCGGGTGATATGAACAATGGTTTTGCTTTTCAATAGTTCAAAACTGACTTGTTTATTACGCAAAACAATAGGCCTCATGCTTTACTAGATTCGCAAGAGTCAGTAAAATGCCACTTATTTCTTATCATAATGTGAGTGTGGCTTCAATTTGGAAAACTTGGATGAAAGCAAAGGATTAAATCGATTGTCTGCATTCTACATCTTTGATCCTATCTTAATTCTTAACTCACCTAATCCAAGAGTTTAAGATGATGAATGTTGGAAAGTAAGTTGTCAATAAAATGCCACTTATTTCTTGTCATATTTTAGTTGGTATGAGTGCATATACATAGATAGATAAATTTGTAGATATATATATATATATATATATATATATAGAGAGAGAGAGAGAGAGAGAGAGAGAGAGAGAGAGAGAGAGAACAAAGAAGAAAAGAAACACAAATAATAGCTAGTTCAAAATTAAGGATACACCCTTAATTTCCATATTACAATTCTAATCTCAAATGTACTCAAAGGAAGACGTACAATTCATTTTATATTCTTTTATTAGTTTTGTACTGCAAAATAAGAGGCTAATAAGGACAGGGATAGGGAAGGAAATTAGTATTAATCCTAATGCCAAAGATGCGCTTTTCAAATTAATCCTAGCAAAAGTTTTTCTTTTTTCTTTTTTCTTTTTTCTTTATATATATATATATTATTTATAGAAAGGAATGGGGAAGAAAAAAGGAGATGTTCCTTCTTGGTGTATGAGTTGTTGTGGTTATGGATTGTAGTTGCTGCGATACAATCTCATATATCTTGATATATTTTTCTTATTTTTCATTCTATGATGGTTTCAACAAGGATTTCATCAAGTCAAAAAAGGAAACGAGCTCCCACATACAATATTGCATTACAAGGGTTAACGCTAGGGAAGAAGGTAAAAGTTGCATTTAATGAATACAATCAATTGGTTAAATAGAAAAAAGGAAAATGCTTACCAAGTTACATAGAGACCCTTGTACATAACCAACATAATGTACCTTTCCAAGCTAGTGTTTGGAAAAATGTTTCCGATGATGCAAAAGAGAAAGTATAGGCCTTTGTTTTGGTATATTGTATTTCTCACTATATGATATTGTTGGGATTGAGCCCCTAAAAGTAAGACATGATGTAACAAAGTTAGACTTAACAAAGTCACTTAAGCCCAATAGGAAGCCTATAAATACCCTTTTAAGGGTTAGGGTTTCTAAGTCTTATCATTTTCCCTTTCAGTCTAGAGAGAGAATTCTAGTCTCTACCCTTGATATCTTCACCATCTCAGTGCCTAGTTATAAGGAAGAGTCATCGGGCGGAAGATCATGATGTTTACAAGATCCATTATGACTTTGGAGTTATCTACATTGATTAGAATTGATCTGGGAACATCCAGATCAAAGGTATGTGACTTTATTATCTAAATCTATGTTTTCTATGGTATCCATATTGTGTTTGAATACTTATTTATTCGTTGTGATAGATTTAAAGAGCTTAAGATAGATTTGCATGCACCCTACACAATCCAGGGCATGGGAACGAAGTATTCTAGGGTTCCCAACAAATATGTCATTTCATTGTTATCCTATTTTGTGACTAACATTTGAATCATTTGTAGGATGAAAGCAAAATATAGAAGTAGATGAAGGCTGGAAAGATTACATATTGGGTATAGCCTCAAATAAATATAGAAGCTATAAAAATAGGAAGAAAGCAAAATACTATGACCCTTGGCATATGGATGTAGAAAAGTTGATGCACAAACCACCATTTGTCTTTGGTGTTGATTGGAAGTGGCTTGTCCATTTTTAGAGCTCAAAAAAGGCACAGGTGATTAAAATGTTTGTATAATATAATGTTAAATTGAATGTCAATATATTATGTAATGTATTTGTTTTAAATGCGGACCATCTCTACAAGGAACAAGGAAAGTAGAGCTAAACATAAAATCAATCATACCTCAAGATCCAAGAGTTTTGCACAACTTTGCTATGAACAGGTTAGCAATTTTTGTTTTTTAATAATATGTTGTGTTCATTATGACAAGTTTATTATAATGTAATAATTGAGGGTGATAGGGCCAATTGAGGGAAGATGGCATACACCCTAATTGGATAGAGATGTTTAAGCTTATGCATGCACATAAGAATGGAACACCAGTTGATGAAGTGTTTCATGAAATTATGGTGAATAATTGGTTATCTTCTAATGATTCTTATGGAATGAAAATTTATGATACATTTTCATTATACATTTTGACAATTAATCTTCCATAATTTTCTTTGTAGGCTAGGTTTGATGAGCTTTTAGCGGCTCAAATGTAATCACACACCAAGGAGTCTTCAATATCCACCCCATCCTTAGTTGTGTCATCCACTCCACTATTAGTGGATGACATATATACATAGGTAATGGGTCGAGAGAGACATGGTCATGTACATGGTCTGGGGTTTGGTCCAACTCCTACATCAATTTTTGAAGCCACAAGTAGAAGAGAGATAAATGTTGCCCTTGCATCAAAGCTTAAGGATACATAGGAAGAATTAATGCATTTCAAACAAATGCATCGAGAACATGAAGAAAGTATGCAAACAAGAATTCAATAGCAATAAGAACAAATGAAGTTGATGCAACAACACATACAACAAATGCAACAAACGATATAGAAAAGGTTGCAACATGCAACGTAGCTAACAAGGCCCCTCTTGCAATTTCAACAATTTTTTTTTTTTTTTTTGGCTTTTCTAGTTTGGGATAAAGGAGATTTCAATGTCATTTTTTATTCTTTATGCAATGGTTTAAGCTTTGACATAAAAAAATTTTGTTCATGATTGATGTTTTTGTAGAAATGAATCTTACTACTCATCAATTTGAATGCTTTGCCAATTAAAGTACTACACACTTATAAAGAAAGGTTCTTTTAGCTTTAGGCATCTGTTTAGATTTCTTAATGGCTATCTTGTTTTTTGTTGGTGTTTAAATATAAAGGTTTTTGTATACATTTTTTATGTTTATATTGGTTTTTTGTATGCTTTTCTAATTCTATAGAAATGAGTTTAAATTTATGCAAGAATTGAATCATTTATTCATATAAATCATAAATGGTGGCATCAATGGACTGGCCAACAGTGGTTACGTATAGAGGCTTGGTCTATGCACATCGAATAAAAATTATCAAGGACCTCTTCAAATATATAGAAGATCTAAAGAGAGGCATAGTTCATGCAGGAATGATAAGGTAAGAATCAAAAGTATCCTATTTAGCTAGTGCTCTATTTATAGTTTTCTTATTTCCTGGTCTCATTTTTTCCTTAAATCTTTTCAAGGAACTCTTACTTGTTTTCAAGAGTTCAACTAGCCTCAAACCTTTGAGGATTATCTTCTTCAAGTATATATTTGCCTTTGGATTGTGGGACTACTAATCATTTTACTTATTACTAAAGTCAATTGTTGTTGTTCAAGTTACGCATTTAAGCACCATTGGTTATATACATTGCTTATTTTGCGCAAAAGAAACATCACAAAAAGGAAAGGTAATTTTGTGCCATAAGCTCTACCATAGATCTTCTGCTATTTTCTTTTCAAATCATACTTGGCATAATTGAGAAATTTGTAGAGGTTTTCTATACAATATTTTCTTTTCTTTTTTTCTTTCAATTCAAGAAAAAAGGCAAATCATGTGTTGCACTTGTATGATAGTGAGAGCAATGTGAAACACTTGATAGGCTTGAAGAAATTCAAAGATGATGATAAGAAAGGGATTGATGTACCATTTTTCAACTTAGAAGACATCTTGGCTACTATAGATAACTTTTCAAATTTGAATAAGCTTGGACAAGGGGGCTTTGGGCTAGTTTACAAAGTAATAGCCCTTTATTTCAACAACAATCACATTTTCAACTTTGTTCTTAATTGTTAAATTATTAGGTTTTATCTAGCTTCTATTCTATTGAGTTGATTTGCATACATCTATATTCCTCTGAAGCTTTGCTTTGTACCTTGGTGTCATTACAAGAATCTATTCTTTATTCATGCTTTCACAAGACATCAAGCAAAGTCTCCAACTATCCTATTTTGCTTTCCTGATCATATCTTATCCCTCGTACCATTTTACCTTTGGTATAGTTTTCTGTATGCATGTGTGCAAGTTATAAGGTTGGAAGATAAGTACTACAAAGTGATGCAAAACATTCCCTTAGTTTATTTTTAATTGAGCATTAATGTGTATTATATAAACTCCTTTATGAGAGTTCGGGTGGGTTTATGTACTAATGGTTTGTCACAACATTGCCAAAGAGGGAGATCGTTAAGACATTAAGTCTTATTTTTTTTGCTAGCAATTTTGTTCATTTTCATGTTTGGCCATAGAAGTTTTTTTAGATAGTGACTTGCTCTCCATTGAAGATCAAGGGTTGTTGTTCGTCCAACCAAAAAGTCACAAGTACGTTTAAAGATGTTTGACATGTGGCATATTAGACTCATTTGAAGTATAAAATGGTTCGGTATCATTTTTGGACTTATAATGTTTTAAAAAGATTTTTAAAAGAAGTAGGGAGCGCTCAAGCGATCAACCCGATCAAGTAGTAATGCCCGCTCAAGCGGATTGCTCAAGTGGTGTAAGTTTGCTCAAGTGGTTAGGACAGTCCTATCGAGTTTATAAATGAATTTTGGATGAATTTCACTCAAACTCTATTTTGGAAACTTAAAATACCCAAAACTCTTTATAGTTTTTGCTTATAAATACCTCCCTAATAACCCCTTGAGGGTTAGAAATTTAGGCTTAAAGATACTAAAAATTGGAGATATATCATTTAAGTTTAGAGAGGGACTCCTTGAGAGAAAGTCTAATATACCACCATTATCAATCTTTCATTCAAGGATTTGATCTTTGAATCGTGGATTGAAGACTTTAATCCCTCTAGAGTGGTTGAAGGATCTACTAGGGAGCAACAAGGAGCTGCTACGTCACAAATGTGAATCAAGTTGTAGGTATTGGAGGATAAGTATTAATGGTAAAGCGATCAGATAAATCTGCGTAACTTGATTTTGAACACTAGATTTAAATTAGTAGGTCTTAGACCTCATGGTTTAACTCTACGGTTTTTGGGGGTTCTCCATATAAAAATCTTGTGTCTCATTTCATATTTTTATTTTCCTAGTCATATTCTATTTAATGATATCGGTATCTTATTGATTGATTAGTTAGTTTGCTATTGAGGTTGTTGCATTAATTATCTTGGACGTTATGATATTTATACCTATAACCAATTATTATTTTCCCTAACTTCTCTAAAGACATATTTTGGATATTAATAATTATATTATTTTATCCCTAACTAATCATATGATATTTCTAAAAAGGTAAAAATCAATTTCTATTATAAGTTTGGAATATCGAGGACATCCCTGAAATTTATTGGGTTAAAAGAATTGGGCATAATATTTTAATTATTTTAAAATCACCTATTCACCCTCTTTGAGTGTTCCTTATTGGACTTTTTGTGGTTTTTCAAAATGCACAATTTGCATATATATGTCCGAAAACTAAACAAAAATATATACCATAACGAGGAATAAGATATCTATGCATGTTCGATGAAATTTTAAAATAAGAAATTCAAAGCAGAAAATGTTGTTTTTGAATATTTCTTAATTCACTTGTATAAAATCTAAATTTTATAATAGATATTTTGTTGAATGACCTCCTTTTGGACAATCTCTTTTAATTTAGATAAAATCAACTCAAGATTGTGAAAACACCTCAAAAGAGCCAAAACTTCATATCCAACCTTGAAGAAGTAAAAATCTTGACTAATACAAAATCATGATCATATTATACAAAATCATCTATTTTGTACCTAAAAAAATGCACATATTTCTTAGCAAATCATCAATTTCATACACTAGACCCAAAAAATCTCAAATCTAAACTAAAACTAAGCCATATAATATAAGAGCAATAACAAAATCACAAAAACGAATATACTTGAAGCGATTCTTTCCCATCACGCCTCTCTCTGTATACTTGTCTCTCTATGCCCCTCTTCTACTGTCAACTCTTGCCTTTTGTCTTGAACAGTTGGAGCCAAAATAATAAGGATTTCTAGGATTGGTGGGGGAGCGGCATGAGATCTATGGTTAGAGACCAAAATCGGAGTTATTTTAGGTTTCAAAAAGGAATATGAGATTTGAGATTTTGGGAAATTTTGCCTTTATTAAGGACTGATAACAATTGTATGGACCGAAATATGATTGCTTAGGGCTTCAAACATAAATGTGAGATTGGGGAAATTAAGATTGTTTTTTTTTCTTGCCACCTCACCATTTCTTACGTGGCAATTCATTTACGTTTAAGATTGTTTTTTTCAACGTGTTAAAGGTATTCTTGGCTAGTGTTGTTCGCAATAGGATTGAAAAGTCCTTGAGGTCAATTTTATACATACTTATTATATATCCCTTGGGCCCAATTAACAATAATTCATTAACCTCAGCCCATTATGAAGGAGACCCTAAAGCACAATTCTCAATGACACCAATTGGGTTGGCTCCGGATAGAAACTCGCAGCCCAACATATCCTTTACTATCTAAATGCTTTATCATCCCAATTCCAATTTTAAAACAAGAAGGGCTTTGAAAGCCAATTCATATATAATAGCCCTACGCCACCTCATTTAAAATGTTTAATTATTATTATTATTTATAAAATAAATGTAATTTATAAATAATTTAATTAAATTTCATAGAATTTTATATTTTATTTTATGACCAATTAAAATTGCATTTTTATTATGTGTTGAAAAAGGATAAAATGAAAAAAAATACTCAATTATAAAACCACAAACTTGCCTCCAACCCGATTATCCCTCCCCCACACTTATTCGATTAAGAGTGGAATGGGGTTAGGTCTCCAAAAATACCCACTCATTGACCATTCCTAATTTTATATTGGATTTGTGTAGCATCTTTTGGACACGTAACCGAAGATTTTCTTCCTCTCGACCAAAACATTGAAGGTATTGTTAATTAAGAAGGCCAGGCCACAAAAAATATAATTGCTAAATAAATTCAAAGATAATGTAGCAAATGGGCACTAAAGATTGATGCATAAAATTTACTTAGCTTGGCTGACTAATAGATAAATTAAGTACTTCGACTTAATCAGGAGGTGGACAAACAACTGAATTTCATCTTGGAGACTTGTTGGCGATGACAAAGGTGTTAATGACTCCTCACCGCAAACTGAATATTGTTAGATAACTAAACAACAAACCCCAAAAAGTTTGTTACCCTAATCTTTCCACTGACGTGTATTTTAGCAGTCAAACTGTGGTTAATAAACTTATTTGGCCCAACTCACCTACAACATTGGCATTTTTTGTCAAAGGAATTTAGCTGAAAAGGAAAACTAGCCCTATACTCCAAATGGTTTTCCAAGTTTTCCCACCAAACACGATGGCCAAATCACCTACCTAGAGGCCAAAGTTTCACACATCCACCTATAAAAACCCAACACCAAGCTATGGCTTCGCAACTCCAGTTTCAAGTAAAACGCAGCTTCATTCAGCAATGGCCTCTTGCAATTGCTTCATCTTATCTCTCTTCGTTCTACTCTCATTCTCGAGCATTGATGTTAGCCTAGCGGCACGTCGTCTTTTGGACACTGCTCCACCCTCTGCGCCAACGATACCTGTTATACCCACTCTGCCAAAACCAACGTTGCCACCTTTGCCTTCATCACTCCCAACTCTGCCGACTTTGCCTTCACTCCCAACTCTATCCAACCCTTCAATTCCTCCTTTGCCGTCTCTTCCAACTATGCCACAGCCCACATTGCCATCCTTGCCGAAGGCCACACTGCCTCCACTTCCTAGCATGCCCACCATGCCCTCTATCCCGAACCTCACGTTGCTTCCACTGCCAACAACTTTGCCAACCATCCCCACGATTCCCACAATCCCAACCACTATGCCTTCAATCCCATTTCTCTCCCCCCCACCGGCGACCACTAGTCCTTGAGAATATTCATGTACTCTCCTAAGAAGACACGGTGCCACTACAGTTGGCTATCTCTGAAGGTCTCTATTTTTAGTGCACGTTCGGGGAGTTATTTTGA
This sequence comes from Vitis riparia, assembly GCF_004353265.1. Lineage (NCBI taxonomy): Eukaryota > Viridiplantae > Streptophyta > Magnoliopsida > Vitales > Vitaceae > Vitis > Vitis riparia. Next base: position 13,361,083 of record NC_048433.1, on the reverse strand, counting down.
GGCTTTTCAACCTTTTCATATCATTTGAATTTATGTATCTGAGCATTGTTAGTTCCTTCTTTTGTTTCTGCGTTTATATGTATGATTTGGGGTTTTCATATCACAGTGGATTATTATTTTTATGGTCTTCCTTCTTTCACTGTGTTTTAAGACCTAAAATCTGGAATAAGCCTTGCATATGACAAATGAGATAATTCTCATAAAAATAATAAATAAATGAATTGCATAATTTTATGAGGTGTTAAAATAGAATTGATAATTTTTAAAATGACCCATTGGAACCGTAGGAGATATAACAAGGCAGGCTGGCTTCCAACTGCTTGACACCGCGAATGAGCATTGATAATCTGTTGCGTTGGACTACATTTCAAACCATTTCATTATTTTCCAATGTTTTGACTTGTCTAATCATGGACCGGCCATCTTTCCAGTCTGGTTTACCCTAAGGAATCGTTTTTATTTTAAACCGGTGTTGAAACGGTGATTAGACCGTCAAACCGGACAGACCGTCTGGCTTCCTAACAATCAGCCAACCGATCAAGGCCCAAACTGGACACCCACTAAAAGCCCAAAGCAGTTGGGCCTAAGAGGGTTTAAACGAGCACCAAAGTCCAACCCAATGTGAAGGCTGGATTGCTACTGGTGTTGCAAGGTATTTGTACCTGCATTTAGTTAGTGGTTCTCTTCGGATATAGGATTTGTTTCCAGGTGGTAAGGAAAAGGCTGTACATACTAACCTCCAACTTTAAAAGCAAGGGTGAGGCCATTGAGCTATACATTCATGTGTAATAGTGCTGTAAAACTAAATATATAGCAAAATTAATGTTTTTTATAAAATAAATTTTTTTTTTAAATTCATGTAGATATTTATATTCATGTTTATTTTTATAATAATAATTATGAAAATAATATAAATAATTAATACAATAATTTTAAAATAATAAAATATAAAAATAAGGAGTCAAATTAAATACCATGATTTTATATTCATCTTAAACCGTATCTTTATATTTAAATGTTATACATGTTCTATTTAATAAAGCTTAAGTTATTAATATATTTATATTTATTTTTAATTTGATATGTTTAATATAAAATTAAAATTTTATTAAAAATTTTATTATATATTTTTAATTTCTTATAATTATTTTTTATTTTATATAATGTATAAATTATATAATCATTACATCCTCGGACCACAATTCAATCATTGGTTTGATCAATGAATTATGGGTTGATAATTTTTTTTATTTAATAATTATTCCAATTCTAAAAACATTATTATTTTATACCGATTGTGGCAACACCTCCTCAATTTACGACCATATGGGCCCCAACTCTTCCGGAGGGACGTGTGGACCATTTGCTTCTTGCAAGTTGCAACCAAACACATGGATAATGACTCGGGCTTCCAATGAGATATAATGGATTCAAAAGATACGATAGATGCATAATTCACTCCCAAACCAAAAAGTTGATATATATATATAGAATTGACTTAAAGGACATTTAACCTCAATAATGCTTAAAATACCTTGTACACAAATTTTTATTGAAGAAACATATTGATTAAATTTCAATTTAATTAATTTAATTGATCAGATATAATCTCTAGAATCCTCTCATTTTTCTTTTGTAATTGATTATTAAGAACAAATTTAAATTGGGCTTTTTGGTGCATTTTGGTCCTACGCTTAGATTTTGGCTTGACTTAGGCCTAATTGGGGTTTGGCTTTGCTTAGACTTGATTGGACTTCAGTTTGAAAGACACTCACTGAGGACGCAAACACTTAACCTCCGATTAAAGATATCTTGAACTTAAAATCTAAATATTAAAACTCAATCTTCGAATATTTGAACTTGGTATTCAAATCTTGGAAGACTTGATCTTTGAGTTTTTGAAGGCTTAATCTTTGAATAGTTGAACTTGTTCTTTGAATCTTTAACCTTAGTTCTTGAATATTCAAAGGCTTTGAAACATTTCTTAAATTTTCAAGGTGAACTTTCTCTAACTCTTCTCAAGAAGCCTTCTTACGTCTTCTAATGTGATTTTGAAAATTAAGGAGAGCACCTATTTACACGGGTTAAGAGGGACATACTTAGGTAATTTTCTTTCTTCCAATATTATTTTTTGGTTAATATTAGTATTTAAAGAGATTTTGAAACATATTTGGATAGTCTTCACTTTTAAAATATTATTCGTTAATTAAAAATTAATATTTAGGAAACTTGACAAAGAGTATTTGAATACAATTTAATTTAATTTTTAATGGGAATTGATACTTACTTTTCAATTATCAAATTCACAAATTTTATTAGTTTTGACAATTATATTTTAATTACTAAATTATTATTTGTATTTCTTTATGTAATTTGAAGACAACGGGTCTTCCCTTTGTGTGGGGTCATATGTCACATGTTATAATTAATGATAAAAAAATATCTCAATTTCGACAGATATATAGGTAACTCAGTTTTACGGATATGTTGGGATGGGAAATATTGTTGGATATTTTAACATAAAATATTGATGAGACAAAAAAAAAAAAAAAATTGATGAAAAGTCATGAAAAAGTAGTTGAGAAAAACTTTTAGAAATATAATATATGTTTTGACGTTGTTTTATTAGACAAATTGATATATATATGATATAATTTGTGATATTAAATTTAATTATCTCAAATGGGTTAATAAGAAATATGAATTTTGTAAGTGTACACTCATTATTAAGCTACATTAAAGATTTGATTTCATTAAATCTTAATAATTTGTACGTATTACATTATAATGATCTTTTAGTATCAAAATGATGATCGATGTGGTTTAATGGAGTTGTTAGAGGAAGGATTCTCATCTTGTTGGAGGCAATATTGATACCTACTCACTAAATCTTGATAGTAATGATTAAAATCTGGGATTTTTGGCTCACTCTAAAATATTTTTGAGGCTTGTATGATTTTTTGGACTTATTAAATGTATCAAAGAATTTTTATTTTGATTAAAAAGCCTCCTCCAAGCTTATGAACTAAATAGGGTTTTCAAGATATCCACATTCTACCATGTTTTTACACTCAAAATGTTTTTATAAATCTATTTTAGCTTGTGGGTTTTTAACTACTTTTTGTATTTTTTTTCTCTATTTTTAGACTTCTTAAGTAAGGCTTTAGGCTTTGGTTTCACTCAAAAATAATTTTCAAAGCTTGAGAATTAAGTGCATCTTTCCTTGTTTACTATACTGACTTGAATCTAGCATTATGAAATATTCTTCAAAATCTAGGATTATTGATGCATGATTGAGCTTCATAAGTATTTTTCATGTAATCTATAAATATGCTATTTATTGTTTGGTTTGATTTTACTCAGGGCTAGGCTTGTTAAATAAATTCTTCTTTGAATGATGTGTTGTTCTACCTTGTTTCTAAGCAATAATATATTTGGTTAAATATGAGATGATTTGTGCATGTTTAAGAACTTTAGGCTTTGGGGTTGTATTACAAACACTTTGAGCATGTTTATCATGTTTTATTTGATTTTATTTCATCTCTAATTATTTTATTTGGATTTATTTTGTAAGCACCCATGCTTTATCCTGTTACTTTATATCTTATATAAATGTGCTATTTCAATCCCTTTGTGCATGTTTTTGACCTTCTTTGATTATAGATTTATATTATAGGCATCTTGTACATGTTAGATCAGCTCACCTTTGTATCATATTTCCCTTTTATCTATTTTATTTGGATTTATTTTGAGATTGCATACTTGCTACCAGTTCTAAATCCTATGCATGTTTAGTGCATCTTAACTTACTTTACTTCTAGTTTAGCCATATTTACTTCTTGATTTTAGTTGTATATATGTTTTATATGTTTGGTAGCCCTTGCTTTGATATTATATCTCATATCATGCTTTGTCAATTAAATCTTGCTCTCTTATGTAAGCGCATTGCACTATTTTCGACATTATTGAAGTATGCTTCCTTCCTTCTATGCTTATTTGTTCTTTGATATACATGCCATGCTCTTAGTGCTTTTGTTTTTTATCACCATTGCCTTGTGTATATTCTTATTTTTGTCTCCTGCTATCCATTGGTCTATCATTCAATTGCCTTAATTCCCTCCACTTGTTTAGTAAAGATATCTTTAAGGCTTAAATGAGTGTTACCCTATGGTACATTCCCAATAAGTAACTTTACCTTTGGACTTGAACTCGGTTTTTCGTAGATATGTTTTTCCATTCAAAAGAGTTACTCTTAGGGTTTTACTTCTTATTTTATTTTTCCTTTTAAAAATAAACAAAAATAAGTGGCAACTTTAACTTTTTCAAAAATCAAATTTTCACAATAAAAAATGAGTTTCACTGTCTAATGAGAACGCACATGAAAATGTAGATTCACACCAGTTTCGACTGTAAACAAGTCATTTACTTGCAAGGAACCTATGACTTGAATCTTCTGTGTAACTCCTAATGCACCCAAGTCACGTACAATGCAAGAGATCCAGGCTAGAATGCTTACAAGTATAATGCATAAAATTATGATAGATAAAAGTAAATAGATCTAGAAAATTTTATTAATAAATAATAAAATTCAAAATTTTATTATTAATAAATAATAAATAACCAAATTCAAAAGATTTGGTTCTCCTTAGAATTGATAAAGTTCATCTTTAGAAACTCTCTTAGATGTCTCATCACTTCATCGAGAAATTACTCCGCCTTTCAGGTTGATAGGAGTATTGATTGTTATGAGATTGTTTCATTGTATTTGGAATTCTCATCACGAGAATTCCATAAATTTGTTTGGATTGCTCTTTTTTTCTTGATCTTTGTTGTTAGAATTAAGGGTCATTCTTTAACAAGATTGTCTATCTAGTTGAATATATTATTTCCATCGAAAATTCTAGCATAGATGTATTGCAAATAGTCATTTTACTAGAAAGGTTAAAGTGAGCCAAAAATTTTGTACTAATTTCTCGAATGATTCAGGAAAGAGAAACCACAACTTTTAAACAATAAATAGAGATATATAAAGAAGATTCCTACTTTTGAAATTAAACCTAGGAAACAATGAAAAGGGAATAAGAAGACATTATGCATCCATGAGAAATTGCAACATTAGTGAAACATCTTTATTAATTGTTATTGTTATGGACTCATTTAGTGCAAACACTTATCAATTACCCTGTAATGACCAAGTATTTTAGGCCACATTGGACTTTCAAGTTTTAAAATTCTTCAATTTGTCGTGATTCAAAAGTTAAAAAAAAAAAAAAAAAAAAAAAAAGGTAATTGGAGAATAAGTGTCAATTTGGATTGGCGGAATTCAAAAGATTTTATTGATCAATCAAGCGAGTTGAATTTTGTGTCACGTCAATCTTTAATAGGAAATTTCTTAGGATCATAGAAATAAAAAAATTTCAATAACAAAAAATGAAAATAAATAAATAAAAATAAAATAATTAAACTAATTAATTAATAATAAATTATAGAATAGTTAAATATTTGCGTTGGTGTGTGATAATTTATTTTGTGTGTTCTAAATAATAAAAAAATACGAAAAGAAAAATTAATTAAGGAAGGAAATGAAATAGAATTTAAAAAAAAAAAGACAAAAGAATAAAAAAAAAGTAAGTGAATAAACAAATAAGGATTTGGGGTCTTGGGGCAGCCAACCACTTTAAGTGGCTTAGTTTAAAAAGAAAAAGAAAAGAAAAGGAAGAAAGGAAGGAGACAGAGAAAAAGGAGGGGAGGGGAGGGGGAGTGGTAGTGAGTTGTGGACTACAAGGGAGAAAGCATCATTCTTTGTTCAATGATTTCGATGGCCAAACGAGCTCTATTTAGTGTGGTATCAAAGCCAAGGTTGCAATAATACCTTGGGGTCAGTGTGTATTGTTATGTTTATGATTTGTTATATGTAATTAGTTAATGAGCTGATTATTAATTTATTTATTTCATTATTTATTCTTGGTGTTTGAAAAATCTTGTTATGTTGCTTGTTGATGATAGTAAGAAATGTTATGGTGTTAATTATGTTGAATTATGTATTATGATTGTATGAAAATGGAAGTTTTAATAATTATTGAAGTTGTTAAATTGTTATATGTGAATTTATTTTGCTCACCTTAGAAGTGTGGTTGGATTAGGGCTTGTTGGGATTTGAAATGGCAGGAAGGTCAAGAAGAGGAAGGATTAAAAGAGATGATGAGCTACAATTAGTAAGGGAGGAGCTCCGGGAAGTTAGAAGGGAATTGCAAGAGATCGCTCAATTAATGAGAGGCCAAGGTTCCAAGAGGTCAAGGGGTTCCCAAGGGCAGAGGATTCTAACCACTCCTAGAGGAGGGGCCACTATGCTAGTCCAGTAATGAGCCAGATGGAGGCAATGAAGAGATTTATACAACCTCCATCAAATGGAGAACCAAATGTTGAAGTAGCAGAACACTGGTTGAGCTGCATGAAGAGAATATTGGTGGGGTTGGATATACCCGAGGAGAAGAAGGTTAGCCTGGCAACAGACATGCTAGTAGATAAAGCAAATTTTTGGTGGGAATCAATGAAGAGGGTGTATGACACCAATGTGATGACTTGGGAGGAATTTGAAAGGCTATTTTTGGATATATATATATATATATATATATATATTGGAGAGGTGGCTAAGCATGCCAAGAGGATGGAATTTGAGCACCTTATCCAAGGAACTATGTCAGTACTAGAGTATGAATCCCGTTTTTCGGAGTTGTCTAGATTTTCCATGGGGATGATTAGTGAGAAAGGATAGGAGGCTAGGAGATTCCAACAGGGGTTGAGGCCTACTATTAGAAATAGATTGGTCCCACTAGTTATAAGGGACTATTTTGAGTTGGTTAAGAGATCTTTATTAGTGGAGCAAGACATAGAGGATACCAATCAAATCTGAGAACAAAGAGGAGATAGAAAAGGGAAACAAAAAGTGGGAGAAAGTTCCTGAAGGAGGTCCCAACATCAACAGTAGAGGCAACGAGGTTAGCAATATGAGGGATATTCTTCGTTCTATGTTGGAGGTGAGCAAGGTGCTCAAAGGGCAGCTACTGCTAGAGTATGTTATGGTTGTGGAGTAGGAAATCATTTATGGAGAGCTTGCCCATTAAGGGAAGCACCATAGGCTCTATTTCAGCCTCAAGAAGGCCCTCAGCAGCAACAACATTGCCTTTCCAACCCCCTTAGTTTCACCTACCCTACAACCAGATGTCACACTTACCCCTAACGATGCAAGGAGCCTAGACAACCTCTATGAGTAGTCAGACTCGATCTTCTCAGGGGTCGAGTGCTAGAGGCAGGTGGTAGGCAGAGTTTTTGCCTTGACCCTAACAGAAGCAGAGGATGACGCTATGATTTTGGTCTATAATACTTGGGTGCGTGTTTTGTTTGATACTGGTGCAACTCATTCTTTCATTTTGGTATCTTATGCTAATGCATTGGGGTTGAAAACGGAAATGGTAGAAAATCCATTACTTATCGAATCCCCTATGGGTACAAATTCTAGAGTTGATAGAATATACAAGGGTTGCGTTATTACCTTGGCAAATAGAGCATTTAAGGTGGATTTGAGGATTATGGATATGATTGGGTATGATGTTATCTTGGAAATGGATTGGTTGACAGTATATAGAGCACTTATTGATTGTCATTGCCGCAGGATAATATTTTGTCTGCCAGCTTGGATTAGGAGTAATCCTTAGGATCAAACCTTTGACAAGGGGTCATGGGCCAAATTTGGGGCCGCTCGGAATTTGGGTCATGACATACCCATTGGGGAAATTTTCTATGGACACCAAGGACTTGGTCTGGGCCACAAGAAAACACAGCATTGGGCAGTGAATTCTGTCTCCTTCAACAGACTTGGAATGACTGAGTTTCTTGATTGATGATGCAGAAATCCAAATTCTAATCAGATCACTACTGCGCTTATAATGAAGAATTTTCTCTGGAGGGAATCCATATTGTGAAGCAAATGTAAAAGCAAATAACACATTTTAACCAAACACACTTATAAGCATCAGTAGCATATTCCATATTCAACCATAAAAAAGTATAGAAGTAACAAGAATCACTAGTGCATGAAACATGCAACGTGTTCTGTAATGGAGGAATACAGAACCCTCCTTTCAAGTCATCTCCACATATATGGTTTATATAGGTGTAGGACCTAGAAGAATGAAAGACACAAGCTTGGTGCCCAGCCCATCAGACTTTGGTATCAGTTGTAGTGCGATGGTGATAGAGCATACATGCGGAGAGGGCAAAGTAGCCTATCACATGTCCAGCAATAGCTGCAAGGAAAACTCCAACATTGAAGGTGACGACCGAGAGCACCACCAAGTAGAAAAGGCACTTGCGCAGGCCATGCCTCATGGCGTAAAGAAGCAGGGTCATAGGGGCCATCTGTTCGTTGGCAGGCATGGAACACATTCCACAAATCGGAGTAAGGAGGGCAAGCACAAAGACCAGAAGTAAAGCCAAGTAGTAATGCAAGAAGCTGTAATTACCAGGCCATCCAGGGAACAGGACCATCACATTGGTCCCGACCCAGAAGCTTGTGTGTGCCACTGCCTTCTCGGTGGGCAGCACTGGCATGGGACAGCCAGAGGAAGCCATTTCTGGGAAGGAAAATCTTCGACAAAACTCTGGAAATTTGGTAATGGTGATGTAGTGATGAGGTTTATAAATAGAAGAGAAACTCAAAATCCAAATGAAAAGCAAAGTGTTGGCCATGGTGAGGAGTGACTTGGATTTGAGTGTATCACCACCATTCATCTCTGTTGGCAGAACTAAATTACGCCTCTTTCTTTATATTTCAGGGCATTTTCCTCAAAATTTCCTTAAGTCTATTTTAGCATTCGATTCACTACATTCCTCTATGCTATTAGATTCCGAAGCCTAAATCAGTTTTGTTGCACTTCACTTGGAATGCATCGATTACCCAATCAGCTCGTGGGAGTTGAAGGGAGCAATGCCCTCGGGAGAAACATTTTTTATGAAATGAATGATGAGTTTGCCTCATTATATATAACCGTTCTTATTCCTTTTGACCAGTAGACTGTTAAGTGTTGGTGTATTCCATTAATGTAAAAATCACATTGATAGTTAACAACATTAAAAATCTTGTATTCTTTTTTTATTTTCTATTCATATATGTGCATGATTTGGTTAATATACCAAAAAGAAAAATCTTGTTAAATGCAGAAATTAGGTAATCTCAAAGAATAGAACATATATGCAGCTCTGCTTTATGCTTTGGCCAGCTTAAGAGACTTCCTAGCTTTCACCTTTTAATGGTAAAGATGAGAGAGATGTCCCCCTCTCCTTTTTCCATTTTAAACAGTTTTAGTTCCTTCCACGACTTTACATGTGAAAATAGCTTATTTTACCTCTTGTCTTTCACTTAGGTTTGGACTCTTAAGTCATTATTCCCTTCTAATCCTATTTTTGCACATCTTCTGCTCTCCTATTATGCCCAATGTGTCATTATTTCATTGTCACAACCAACCTCACATTAATTAAGACCCTCTTATAGGATGGTTAATTTTGATCTTTGGTAGGGAAAATCGACTATAATATAATACTCTTTAATTAGAGTTATCTTTGTGTTCTTGACCTATTCCAATTCTGGGAAGCGTGTGACATTGTATCTTATACAACTTTTGTTTGGAGCACATTCGGAAGCCGATGTGGCATAATCTAAGAGAGCAATGCGGTAGACAATGCTGCAACAGTGTAGAGGTATAAAGGGGTAAAATTATAGGAGATCTGTTGAAGTGTAAGCATACAAAAGGGAATCAGGACAATTTGGAAGTTATTGGTCTTAGATAATTTAAGTATTTTATCTCAAAAAGGGAATATGAATTAGGAGTTCGTTTCAAGGGAGATTGACCCACCAACATGGATGACACAAAATCAACCACTAGGAAGTTTATAAATATGCAGTTGTAGGCATTCAAAGGGGAGTTGCCTATTCACCAATCAAACTGTTCATATTAATTTCACATATGCAGTTTCTCAACTGTTTAACAGTCATTATGTCGTTTGCAGTGCTTCTTTTGCTGGAATATTGCACCATCAGTAGTATTGAAGCAAATAGGGCGTTAAAATGCAAGACACTGAAGAGAGCCTAATCTGAGAAAATGATTCTTGATCCACACGTATAATTGCTTGTGGAGCTAGATTTGGGTCAATCCAAGTATCTAGACCAAAGAGCTAGCCTTGGTCCAAGGCCGACCAACAGATTGAAGGGAAACACATTTGGTGCCCCCGCAATTCAGGCTGTGTCAAGAATGGGCTTGCTGCTATATATAAATTTGCCCCAATCCCTTTCTTTGATTGTTACGCACCAACAACAAGAAATCAGTCTCAAGAAAAGGAGGGAAAAGATGAAACTCAACGCTCAAAGAGCCATTCGCATTAGTAAAAGAGAAAAACATGAATTAATATTAAGAAAGGCAGCAACCAAAGTGAGATTGTCAATTGCAATGAAACTAATTATAGATTGTCAATTTTTTTTTGTCTCATATTGTAACAACCAAAGGTTAACTTAGCCCAAATATATAATTTTGGGTCCATAACCAATATATATATATATATATTATTAGGATTTCACATTGAAGGTGAAGAGAAAGTATAATTTCTCCTTACTAAAAACTTTCAAGTAAGAACTCTACTTCAAAAACAGTTTCCATCTCTTTAGAATGTATTATTATTATAATTTAGAAAAAAATTAACTAGGAATAATTAATGGGAAAATATTTAAATAAATAAACTGCGGTGTTTAGGCAAATTAAAAATTCAAAAATCTTAAACCTGGAATTTGTTTGTGAAGATTTGAGTAGAAGAAATCAACCTTAAATGAAAGTTTGGATATGATGGAAATACTAATCTTATATTTTTTTTTATAGGTTGTAATGATGAGATCAAATCTCATCTCCATGAATGTTCTGTTGTTTTTTGTTGTTAGGGGTGAATTCATAAGGTATGCATGTAGAGACTATAGGATGATTGTGGGGAACTTTGAGAATAGTGCCATGTGGCTATAAGAATTTTTGTGTTGTATTTTGAGGTTATAAAATACTATGATGTTATTTTGGTGTGGTGTATTTTGAGGTATATGTGCCATGTGGCTGTAAGTTTGGATATGATGTATTTTGAGGTAGATATTTATAAAAATGGAGGTTTTATAGGTGTTTAGTTTTGGTGTGGTGTTGTTCTTTGGGGAAATTGACATGAGCATTCATGCAATTTTCGTGTATTATTAATTTTCTTTTGGGAGACTACCTTTGTTGAATAGAAAAATTAATTTGAATGAAAGGTCAAATAAATTTTATTCTTTATTGAAGAAATTTGAGTAATTTCTTAGGAAAACAAATTCAATTAAACCTAAATAATTAAAATTGGATATTTTCCTACATAACTTAATTCACCTGATTTTGGCATGAGGTTAAATAATAATTAAATATATTCTAGAGTATAATAATTTGTAGAACTTTAGTCTAAAGAATTCTTTGAAATCTTTTAGGTGATTCATAGGAAATTTTGCAATTTTTTCTTTTGGAATTATACTATCATAACTCAATTTTACAGTATATGGATGGAAACAATATAGGATAAACCTGGGGGTCATCAACTATCATAACAACCGGGGATGCTGTATGAAATCCTCCATCACATCCATCAACCACAGAATCAAAGGGTCCTTCTTCATGTAAGTTTGCTTGGAACAAATGAGGCCTTTCTTTAGCACCTTCAAGTGCAAGCAAGTGTTTTGTCTTTGTTGGATCATCTGTGGCGTATATAAGCAGAACTTGCATGTTAAATGGAAATACCAAGAATGAAAGCTTCCAAAACCTTTATTTTGATAAGAATATATATATAGTATGTAATAGAAAAAAGGCCAAAATGGAAGCATCACTAGAATATTAAGAAGTTCAATTATGCTCCCCTTAGAAGAATGAGGATTGAAGTAAATTGGATGAGCATGTAGACTAGTCATTTTCTCAACAGCAAATGAAAGCTTTTGGATCATTTATGCAACATGATTGAATTTTTAAGTGCAAGAAACTTCAGTAGTGATGGACAAGTTCTTGAAATACTAACAAGAGGATAGAGCTAAAGGCATTCAAGAGGAAACCGAAGAAAAGCAAAGAAACAAAATGAAGGCCCAAACTGTCTTATTGTCTTGTTTGTAGAACAACAAAAGCTTGTAATAAAGCCAAATAATCGTACAAAAATTTGTTGATTTTCTGCTAGGGAAGCAAAACAGTAATTAGAATATATGGCCAGTTTGGTTCGTTTCTCTGAAAATATTTTCAAGAATCGGCTTCCAAAAAGAACAAAGGCTTATATTTAGAGCTTTTGGTTCGAAAACAATTTGGTATGACTGAAGGAAAATCCTTTTCTTTCCTTTTGTTTTTGAGACCTCCTCAGTGTCTTGTAATATCGTTTGATCAAAGAAGCCTTTAATTAAATGCACAATTTTTTACAATAATAGTAGTGATTAAGAAGGAACACATGAAGAATCTGAGATGAATTGATTCTGAAAGTATCTCAAATCATTTTTAACAGCATAAACTTTATCAATTTGTCCTGTAGAACCATATAGAGAGTACAATTCCAAGAATAGTAGGACAACACAAAGAACTAAGCATTGAATATTGTCTTTCTATCATAGATTAAACTTCGGAAAAAGGAAAAGGGACAAAGACCCATCAAAATACCACTCGATCTAAACTTCAAACTACTAAATAACCGCCCACCCACATGCATAAAACCAACATTATGATTGAAAAGTACCAAAACAATAAAGAAAGAAGAAAATTGGGGATAATAGTGATATAAACAAACAACAAACACAATGTTTTTCACTCTAACAATGGTAAGCAGAGGATATGCTTTTTGCACATTTTATTGATAAACAAATAGCTTGTATATAGGCTAATACATAACTGAAAGCAATATGAAAATATGCACTATCCTGCATTAAAAACAAACTCCTATGACTAGGTAAACAAACACACTAAAGACTAGGACAACTCACGTGCAAATTATTAAATTTCCTCAACAATCCCTCCCTTAAATTGATGTTCCAGACATAACATCCAGTTTAATAAGAGATAAACTTTGAAGCTCCATCCCTCAAATTCAAATATTTGAAGTACAAACACCAAGTAGCTTCCTGAACTTCTGAAATGTAGGAAACTTAAGAGACTTGGTTAGAATATCAACAATCTGATCTTCACTTCTGCAATAGATAAGATTAATGAATTCATCATTCGTGAGATCCCTCAAGAAATGATACTTCACATCTATATGTTTGCTTCGACCATGTAAAACTTGATTTTTTGAAAGCTTTATTGCTGAACTATTGTCACAATAAATCTAAGTAGGTCCATCCTCCTTGAAATGCAACTCTTTAAGGATTTTCTTTAACCAAATAGCTTGACAAGCACAAGCCGTTGCAACAACAAATTCAGCTTCAGTGAATGATAATGTGACAATAGGTTGCTTCTTTGATGACCATGAAATAGCTCCAATCCCCATCATGAAAACGTACTCAAATGTGCTTTTTCGATCATCTAGATCTCCTGCATAATCACTATCGGTAAAGCCAAACAAATCTGACTTTTCTCCATTATTGTAGAACAACCCAAACTCCTTAGTACCTTGCAAGTACCGAAAAATTCTTTTTGTAGCCAAGAGATGAATCTCTATAGGACATTCCATGTATCTGCTAATCACACTTACAGCATGCATTATATCAGGTCTTGTTGTCGTCAAATACATTAAACTCCCCACTATTTGTTTGTAAAGAGTGTCATCAACCTTCTTTCCTCCATTATCTTTGTTTAGTTTCATACCAAACTCAGATGGAGTATTTACAGGATTACAATCCTTCATCTAAAACCTATCCAAGATTTCTCGCACATCCTTCTTTTGAGAAATAAAAATTCAAGTAGAAGACTGCATCACTTCAATGCCAAGAAAATAATGCATCATTCCAAGATTAGACATCTCAAATTCAGCCATCATGGATTTCTTAAAACTTCCAAACATGGCTATATTATTTCCCGTGTAGATTAAATCATCTACATATAAGCAAACAATGAGCATTTTTCCTCCATCTTCAATCTTTATAAAAGGTGTATGTTCATAAGGACATTTTTTAAATCCTTCTTTCAAAAAATAAGTTTCTATATGATTATACCAAGCCCATATTTAATCCATATAGAGCTTTCTTTAACTTATACACTTTATGCTCATTGCCAAGTTTTGCATAACTAGGAGGTTGATCGATAAATACCTCTTCTTTCAAATCTCCATGGAGGAATGTTGATTTCAAGTCCAACTAGAAGATAAGCCATGAGTTTTGAGCTGCCATTGCAATCACCAATCTAATTGTATCATGTCTTGCAGCCGAAGCAAAGACTTCTTTATAATCAACACCAAACTCCTATTTGTAGCCCTTAGCTATCAAGCGTGCCTTGTGCTTGTCAACCTCACCATTCTCTTTCAACTTTGTCTTGTAAACCCACTTTACACCAATTGTCTTTTGCCCTTTTGGAAGATCACATAGCTCCCATGTATCATTTCTTTCAATGGCCGTAATTTCAGCATCCATAGCCTTTCTCCATTTAAGTTCTTTGACAGCCACTTCGAAAATGGTAGGATCACAATATGAAAACAGAGAAAAATATGTAAGTGGGTCATCACCTTGATCAACTCCAGTTACCTCATAATTAGTCATCCATGCTAGTCTTCTTCGAACACGTTGAGGCCTTTGTGACTTAGCTGCAAGTGGGCTTTGATAAGCTATTAGAACATTTTGAGTGACTTCCTCTTCTTGCTCATTCTCCATAGGTTGTTGCCCTTTCTCATCCTCATCAAAATCTACTGGAATATTTTCTTTAACACCGTTTTGTTTCCATGACCAGGTGCCTTTTTCATCAAATACCACATCACGGCTGATGACAATTTTCATGGTGCTAGGATTGTATAGTTTATAAGCTTTTGACTTATCACTAACACCAAGAAAAATGCCTTTTTCTCCCTTGTTATCTAGCTTCCTTCTCTTCTCATCTAGAATATGGGCATAGGCAATACACCCAAAAATCTGGAAATGATCTATAGTAGGTTTCCTTCCATTTCATGCTTCCTCCGGTGTCATATTTTGAATAGCAAGTGTGGGACTTCCATTCAATATATGAATGCTCCAATTAACTGCTTCAGGCCAGAAACTTTTTGGAATGCCACTTGTTGTCAAAAGGCTTCGCACCATATTCATAATAGTGTGGTTCTTCCTCTCGCATACACCATTCTGTTGGGGCGTATAAGTTGTTGTAAGTTGTCTCTTGATTCCATGGTTCTCACAAAAATTTGCAAATTCATGTGAGTTATATTCTCCACCGCGATCCATGCGAAGAACTTTTATTGAGTTGCCAACTTCTTTCTCAACAAGTGTTTTATAGCTTTTAAAAGCTTCAAAGGCTTCAGATTTTTCTTGCAAAAAATAAACCCATATCTTACGACTATAATCATCAATGAAGGTAATTATATATCTTTTACCTCCATTAGAATGTGGTATTATTGGCCCACAAATGTCATAATGAACAAGCTCCAACGCCTTCTTCGCTTTCCAAGATTTTCCTTGAGGGAATTGATTACGATGTTGTTTTCTAACAACACATTCTTCACAAAATTGAGAAGAAGCTGTAATTTGAGGAAGCCCCGTCACCATGTTCTTTTGTTGTAGTGTTTTCAATCCGCCAAAATTCAGATGCCCATAGCGAAAGTGCCATATCCATGCCTCATCTTTTAATTTTGCTAAGAAGCACAAATGAGCAGTGTTGTGGAGATAAAGTGGGAACATACGATTCACCGTCATGTTAACTTGAGCAATTAAGCCCAACTTTGCATCTTGAATCTGACATACTCCATCTTTGATAAAAATCTTGTATCCTTTATCTTGTAATTGACCCACACTAAGCAAATTGGTCTTTAAATCTAGCATAAAGAAAAAAAAAAAAACATTGGCGATAGTGTGAGTGGAATTTCCTTTGGTTTGGATTGTTACCTTTCCTTTTCCCATAATAGAAATTATGGAGTTGTCACCAAACTTAACAGAGTTGCAAAATGATTCATCCAAGTCAGAAAATGCCTTCTTTTCTCCACACATGTGGTTGCTATAGCCAGTATCTAAATACCACATGTTTTGTTGAGTTTCTTCCTTCACGTGACATACCATCAAAAGAGACACCTCTTCTTTCTTTTTTGCAAAGTTAGTTTGATCTCCACTTTGTTTATTCAAATCAGTTTGACATTCTGATTTATAATGGTTGATTACTACTCAAATCATGTTATTTTGTAGCTTGTAATTAGCTCTTTTAAACACCCTTGAGGAGTAATTATTACCTTTTAACTCAATTGGCATGTTAAGGACCCTTGCAATCGTTTTTAATCAAATTGTATTAAGTTTTGGTGTTTTTGATAGCTTTTTGCTCACCAAAGCAATTTAAGAATGAGGGAGAGCTGTATATAGTTCATGGCAAAGCTTTTGGAAGCTCAAATTCATGAAGAACCAAGCTTTGGAGCTCCATAGCCCTTTGCCAAAGTCGTTCAAAGTATGCAAGGAAAGAACAAACAGAGTAAGGAAAATAGGGGACAGCAGCTGCAATCTTCCTTCGCACTTTTAGAGCACTTCCCGAAGTCCATTTTCTACATGCTATATACATTTCAAAGCTCAGGAAGTGAAGCATCCAACGCTTTAAAGCGTGTATGATTTTGAGCTGAAATGAGGAAGATATGGTCTTCGGAAGACAACTGCATCAAGCTGAGGGACAATTTCGCACCTTGCGAAATTCGAACTCCAACGTGCGAAATTTAAAGTGGATGGCAGCTGAGTAGTCGTGGTGAAGCCCAGTATGCGAAGTTGATTTTGCAACTTGTGAACTTGGATATCAACGTGCGAAAGTGGATTCTAAGTTGTGAAATCAACTTGCAAAATTTTCGCAAGTCACCATGCAATGTGCGAAACTGGGATATTTGTGCCAACTCTTTTTCTTCTGATATTTTTGTGTCTAAATTTCCATTTTCTCCTTGTATTCAGCCACTCATGTAATTCCTTAGCTAGGAAGTATCCAAGGAAGGGTAAATTACCTTCCTATATAAACTCTCTTGTAAACACTGAAAGGGGGACTCTCGGGGAGCTTTCTCCAGGAGACCAACTTATGTAATTTACACTTAGTGAAATACAGAGATCTCTTTTGCTTTCTTTTCTCTCTACTATTTTCTTTTCTTGGAAGCCAAACAACCTCTGAGGATGTTTTCCCAGAGGATGAGAGGCTAAATTTTGGTTTCTTGGAGTGAAGGAAGCTAGGTGAAAAGTCCAGATGCTAAAGTGGAAAACTCTCGTGCATTAAATACAGGTAGTTGGAGTTCATAAATGGCTTTTAAATCTAAAGTTTTGCTTTAAATCCCTTAGAATCACTTTGAATGGCCAATACATGGTAAGCTTAGGTCTATGGATACTTATTGCTAGATCCACATCAGTCCATTAGTTATCATGTATGAGCCATTGGAAAGTGGCTCAAGGTGAAGACCCATAGTGTCTAAAGCCATTAATGGAACTTGACTACCATTTCTATTGACTTTTTATGGATTAAATCTTCATTGTTAAACCTATACCGGTTCGGGAAACAACCATCCTTTATGTTGTTGTCCCCAATGCGAGAAGAAAAATCCGGAATTTCCCACTTTGCATCCTGAACTTGATCCTAGCAACCTCAGCTCCGGAGACTTTCTTTCTTTCATTTCTACCTAGTTCTATATTAGTTTAGTTCCAAGCACCACTTTCAAAACAAATTTATTTTCTTTTAAACTTTAAGTTATGACAAAGGAAATCATCAGACTCAATTTCTAATCTTAGTCTATCACTGATAGAGTGAAAACCATCCCTGAGTTCGACCCTAGAGCTGCTATACTATAGTAGTTTTGCTACGCCAGTATAAGGTCATAGGATTTATAAATATTTTTTATTAAAATACTCAACTGGGCATGAATCAAATGGCGTCGTTGCGGGATGGTGCCACTTGCAGTGATAACTTTTAGAACACTTGTGATTTCCATCACAAGTTTGGTGAATTCCTTTTTCACTAACTTCATTTCTTCTTTTAATTGTAGAATTTCCTTTGTTAAGTTTACTTTTATTTTCTTTCTAACCTTAACTTTCTTCTAGCTTTCTTTTGTTTTTGTTGTTTTTGTTTTGTTTTCAGGGAACTTGTAACTTGTGCATGCCCTATTGGATTCGGGACTAAGAGGGAAGGCTAGTAAGGATAGAAAATCCTCAAGACACTAAATTGGATATCTGTGTAAACATCATGGACCCTCCATAAGAGGATCAGAATTCTCAACACGGTCAAGGGGGTAATCCAAATGCATATCTATCCATGAGGGATAGAATGCACCCACCAAGGATGAGTGCACCCTCATGCATCGTGCCTCCTCTTGAGCAGCTGATCATAAGGCCCCATATTGTACCCCTCCTACCAAATTTCCATGGAATGGAGAGTAAGAAACCATATGCCCACATCAAGGAGTTTGAGGAGGTATGCAATACTTTTAGAAAGGGAGGAGCTTCAATAGACTTGATGAGACTCAAGCTATTCCCTTTTACTTTGAAGGATAAGGCAAAGATATGACTTAACTCTTTAAGGCCAAGGAGTATAAGGAATTGGGTTGATCTGCAGGCCGAATTTTTGAAGAAATTTTTCCCCACCCATAGGACTAATGGGTTGAAAAGACAAATCTCAAACTTTTCTGCCAAAGAAAATGAGAAGTTCCATGAATGTTGGGAAAGGTATATGGAGGCCATCAATGCTTGTCCTCATCATGGCTTTGATACATGGCTCTTGGTGAGCTATTTTTAAGATGGGATGTCTTCCTCAATGAAGCAAATTCTTGAAACCATGTGTGGGGGAGATTTTATGAATAAGAATCCGGAAGAAGCCATGGACTTTTTAAGTTATGTCTCTGAGGTATCAAGAGGATGGGATGAGCCCAACTCAAGAGAAATGGGAAAGATGAAAGCTCCTGTAAATCCAAAGGGTGGAATTTACATGTTAAATGAAGACATGGACATGAAAGCTAAGGTGGCAACAATGGCAAGGAGGTTGGAAGAACTTGAGTTGAAAAAAATGCATGAAGTCCAAGCCATCTCCGAGACACAAGCCCATGTCATGCCATGCACCATTTGCCAATCATGTGATCATGTGGTAGATGAGTGCCCAACCATTCCAGCTGTGAGGGAGATGTTAGGTGATCAAGCCAATGTTGTGGGGTAATTAGGCCCAACAACAATACACCTTATGGAAACACCTATAATTCAAGCTAGAGAAACCATCCAAATTTTTCTTGGAAACCAAGGCCACCCCCATACCAACCATAAGCCCAAACCCAAGCACCTCAACAAACCTCTTCAGTGGAGCAAGCCATTGTGAACCTAAGTAAAGTCATGGGAGACTTTGTGGGTGAACAAAAGGCAATCAACTCCCAATTGCACCAAAAGATTGAGAATGTTGAGAGTTCTCAAATTAAGAGAATGGATGGGATGCAAAATGATCTATCTCAGAAGATAGACAATATTCAATACTCCATCTCTAGGCTTACCAACCTCAACATAGTGAATGAGAAGGGAAAGTTTCCCTCTCAACCAAGCCAAAATCCAAAGGGTGTTCATGAAGTTGAAACCCAAGATGGGGAGTCTTCAAATTTGAGGGAGGTCAAAGCTGTGATCACTTTGAGGAGTTGGAAGGAGGTTGATCAGCCCTTGCCTAACGTGAGGCAAGATAAAGAACTCATGTCAAAGAGACCCTTGGTTAAAGAGAGCAATAACCAAGAAGATAAGAGTGGGAAGAAAAATGCTTCTAAATCAAGCATTGAAGAAGAGCCAAGGATAGTGATCAAAGAGGATATGATGAAGAAACATATGCCTCCCCCTTTTCCTCAAGCTTTACATGGAAAGAAGGAAATCAAGAATTCATAAGAAATTCTTGAAGTTCTGAGACAAGTGAAGGTGAATATACCCTTACTTGATATGATCAAGCAAGTCCTCACATATGCAAAATGTTTAAAGGACTTGTGCACGGTTAAGAGAGGGTTAAATGTGACAAAGAATGCTTTCCTCACTGAGAAGTAAGTGCCATCATTCAGTGCAAGTCTCCAGTTAAGTACAAAGATCCGGGATGTCCCACCATTTCAGTCAACATTGGAGGGACACATGTGGAGAAGGCTTTACTAGACTTGGGGGCTAGTGTGAATTTGCTCCCATACTCTATGTATAAGCAACTAGGACTTGAAGGATTGAAGCCCACAACCATCACCCTCTCCTTAGCTGATAGGTCAGTCAAAATCCCAAGGGGAGTGATAGAGGATGTTCTAGTTCAAGTGGACAAATTCTACTATCCTGTGGATTTTGTAGTGCTTGATACTGATTCCACTGTTAAGGAAGAAAATTATGTGCCAATCATCCTTGGAAGGCCTTTCCTAGCTACCTCCAATGCCATCATTAATTGTAGGAATGGGGTGATGCAGCTCACATTTGGAAACATGACCTTGGAATTAAACATATTCCACCTATGCAAGAGGCATCTTCACCCAGTAGAGGAGGAGGAATTGGAGGAGGTGTGCTTGATCAACACTTTGGTTGAAGAGCATTGTGACAAGAATTTAGAAGAGAGCTTGAACGAAAGCCTTAGAGTGCTTGAAGATGGGTTACCTGAACCCTTAGATGTGCTAGCCATCATGTCTCCTTGGAGGAGACGGGAAGAGATCTTACCACTGTTCAATAAGGAGGACTCATAAGGAGCAGCTATGGAGGACCCTCCAAAGCTTGTTTTGAAGCCACTTCCTGTTGATTTGAAGTATGCATATTTGGAGGAAGATGGGAAATATCCAGTGGTGATTTCTTCAACTCTCACAAGTGATCAAGAGGATAGTCTTTTGGGAGTCCTTAGAAAATGCAAAAAGGCAATTGGATGGTCAATTTCTGATCTAAAGGGGATTAGCCCTTTGGTATGCACCCACCATATCTATATGGAGAAAGATGCAAAACCAGTGAGGCAGCCTTAGAGGAGGTTGAATCCTCACATGCAAGAGGTGGTAAGGGGTGAAGTTCTGAAGCTACTTCAAGCAGGGATCATATATCCCATTTCAGATAGCTTGTGGGTGAGCCCAACCCAAGTAGTCCCAAAGAAATCTAGAATTATTGTGATACAGAATGAGAAAGGAGAGGAAGTCTCTACACGTCTTACCTCAGGATGGAGGGTGTGTATAGACTACAGGAGGTTGAATTCAGTGACTAGAAAGGACCATTTCCCATTGCCTTTCATGGATCAAGTCCTTGAGAGAGTCTCAGGACATCCTTTCTACTGTTTTTTGGGTGGATACTCGGGGTACTTCCAAATAGAGATTGATTTAGAAGATCAAGAAAAGACAACCTTCACTTGCCCCTTTGGTACTTTTGCCTATAGGAGGATGCCCTTTGGTCTATGTAATGCACCTGCAACTTTCCAAAGATGTATGCTAAGCATCTTCAGTGATATGGTGGAGCGCATCATGGAAGTCTTCATGGATGACATCACTGTATATGAAGATTCTTATGAGGAGTGTTTGCTGCATTTAGAAGTTGTTCTCCAAAGATGTATTGAGAAAGACCTAGTGCTAAATTGGGAGAAGTGTCATTTTATGGTACAACAAGGAATTGTCTTAGGACATATAATCTCCAAGAATGGCATTGAGGTAGATAAGGCAAAGGTGGAGCTAATTGTTAAGTTGCCACCTCCCACAAATGTTAAAGGAATTAGGCAATTCCTAGGACATGCCGGGTTCTATAGGAGGTTCATTAAGGATTTCTCAAAAATCTCAAAACCTCTTTGTGAACTCTTGGTAAAGGATGCCAAGTTCGTGTGGGATGAGAAATGTCAGAAGAGTTTTGAGGAACTGAAGCAATTCCTCACAACTGCACCAATAGTGAGAGCCCCAAATTGGAAATTACCTTTTGAGGTAATGTGTGATGCAAGTGATCTTGCTATGGGGGTTGTTTTGGGGCAAAGGGAAGATGGAAAAGCCCTATGTGATTTATTATGCAAGCAAAACTTTGAATGAGGCTCAAAGAAACTACACTACTACTGAGAAAGAGTTGTTGGCAGTAGTTTTTGCCTTGGATAAGTTTCGTGTCTATTTGGTAGGGTCCATTATAGTGGTGTTCACTGACCATTCTGCTTTGAAGTACTTGCTAACCAAGCAAGATGCCAAGGCAAGATTGATAAGATGGATCATCTTGCTTCAAGAATTCAATCTCCAAATCCGGGATAAAAAGGGAGTTGAAAATGTGGTAGCTGACCACTTGTCAAGACTTGTGATAGCACATGACTCACATGGTCTACCTATCAATGATGACTTCCCTAAGGAGTCTCTCATGTCGATAGAGGTAGCTCCATGGTATTCTCATATAGCAAATTACTTGGTTACTGGAGAAGTTCCAAGTGAGTGGAGTATCCAAGACAAGAAGCATTTCTTTGCTAAGATCCATGCCTATTATTGGGAGAAGCCTTTTCTCTTCAAATACTGTGTTGATCAAATCATAAGGAAATGTGTTCTTGAACAAGAGCAATCAGGGATTCTATCCCATTGTCATGATAGTGCATGTGGAGGTCATTTTGCTTCCCAGAAAACAGCCATGAGAATGATCCAATCAGGTTTTTGGTGGCCCTCTCTTTTCATGCCCACTCTATGTGCAAGGGATGTGATCGGTGTCAAAGGCTAGGGAAGCTAACACGCCGAATATGATGCCCTTGCACCCCATCTTGATAGTGGATGTCTTTGATGTTTGGGGGATAGACTTCATGGGGCCATTTTCAATGTCATTTGGACACTCCTACATTTTGGTGGGAGTGGATTATGTCTCTAAGTGGGTAGAAGCAATCCCATGTAGGAGCAATGATCATAAGGTGGTTCTCAAATTTCTCAAGGAGAACATCTTTTCAAGATTTGGAGTGCCTAAGGCTATTATCAGTGATGGAGGAACCCACTTTTGCAACAAGTCTTTTGAGACTCTTCTAGCCAAATACGGGGTTAAGCACAAGGTAGCTACACCTTATCACCCTTAAACAAGTGGCCAAGTTGAGTTAGCTAACCGGGAAATCAAGAATATATTGATGAAGGTGGTGAATGTGAATAGGAAGGATTGGTCTATTAAGCTCCTGGATTCATTATGGGCTTATAGGATCGCTTATAAGACCATTCTCGGAATGTCTCCTTATCGCCTTGTTTATGGCAAAGCGTGTCATCTCCCAGTGGAGATTGAATATAAAGCATGGTGGGCAATCAAGAAGCTCAACATGGATTTGACAAGAGCCGGGTTAAAGAGATGTTTGGATTTGAATGAATTGGAGGAAATGAGGAATGATGCTTACCTCAATTCAAAAATTGCAAAAGCGAGGTTGAAGAAATGGCATGATCAGTTAATAAATCAGAAGAATTTTACCAAGGGACAAAGAGTCTTGCTTTATGACTCTAAACTTCATCTTTTTCCAGGAAAATTGAAATCCAGGTGGACGGGTCCTTTCATAATTCATGAAGTGCATCCCAATGGAGTGGTGGAAGTATTCAATCCCAAAGGCAATCAAACCTTCAAAGTCAATGGTCATCGTCTCAAGTCATTCATAGAGCCTTACAATGCAGACAAGGAGGAGATCAACCTCCTTGTACCACAACAACTTTGAGGGAAAGCAGGGTTTCATGGACTATATAAGTCCATGAATTTTTATAGTTTTATAGTTGTATTTTTATTTTTATTTTTATTTTTATTTTCTATTTCTTTTTATTTTAATTCTTGTTCAAACTTGGTTTATTTTGTCTTAATTCAAGTCAATTTTGATGTTAAATTTCAGAAAAAATCAAGAAAAATATGGAGAAGCCTTCAAAAGCAAGACAGGGGAGCAAAGCAAAGGGAACAGAGCACTGCAATTCAAGGTGCGAAAATTTCGCACGATGGAATCCAACATGCAAAAATTCATATCAAGATGCGAATTTCCAAAAGCAAGATTTCGCACACCACTATTCAAGGTGCGAAAATTTTCGCACCGTGCGAAACTCCCTCCTGGCACACGAGTGCCATTTCGCACACCTCAAGGCAATTTTCGCACCGTGCGAATCAAGGCGCGAAAATTTCGCACACCTCAATCCAAGGTGCGAAATTCATTCCAGTGTGCGAATCAAGGTGCGAATTCACTAAATGTCAATTTCGCACACCACTATTCAAGGTGCGAAAATTTTCGCATCATGCGAAACTCCTTCCTGGCACACGAGTGTCATTTCGCACACCTCAAGCCAATTTTCGCACCGTGTGAAACAAGGTGTGAAAATTTCGCACAGTGCAAAATTGAGTGCGAAACTCGATTCCAAGGTGCAAAATTCTCAGTTTAAGGTGCAAAAATTTCGCACGGTAAAATTCAAGGTACGAAAATTTCGCACGGTGAAATTTTAAGCTGCGAAAACTCCTAACTGACTTTTAAACTCAAATTTTACCCCGGGACTTTGCCTAACGTCCAAAAATGACTTTTCAGTTGCCTTGGGAATTTTTAAACATCAAACCCCCCAAGCCTCATCTCTATATAAACCCTTGAAGGGGAGAAGCTGAAGAGACCAGCCCCGCGCACCAACTGAGAGCCTCTGGAACTCACGAACAGCCATTTCGCTCCATTTCGGCCATGGCAAAGACTAGGGGAGGTATTTCCGCATCCCCATCCTCGCCGATGCCTCAACCAGCACAGTCCGCCATTGGAGGCGCCACTTCGCCACCTGCTCAGGACTCCACCGTTTCCCCATCTGAGGGTGGAACGCCTTCTCAGCGCCGATATCCCACCAGGAGGCCACCCACTGACACTGTGCCACCCGCCACCAAAGCCAAGAGGCCCGCTTCTCGGCCACCTACGAAGAGGACCAAGTTCTCAGGTCCTAGAGAGCCATCCCAGACACCTCAGGCAGAGCCGCCTATAGAGGACTCTCAGATTCCCATGGGGATTCCTCTCGAGACCGTCATCAGGCGTCCTATGATCGCAGGGCCGCCTATAGAGGGCAACCTGGATTGCAGAGATCGATCCTTCCACTCAGAGACCTGGTTCGACATCGAGGCTCTCAGACAGCAACCAGAGCTCAAGGATTCATTCCGTTTGCTGTAGAGGTATCACATGGAACATCTTCTCACCCCTAGGCAATTCTATTATCCCAGAGTAGTTCTAGACTTTTATCAGTCTATGACTACTCGAAGCGTCTGGAATCCTACTCTCATCTATTTTACCATAGACGCCAGGGTGCCATTAGAGCTCGCCACATTGCTGAGGCCCTCCGTATACCTTATGAGCCTGTGACTCAAGCAGACTTCAGGGAGTGGTCCTCATTCTCTCAGAGGGACATGGTTCGTATCTTGTCCAGGGAGACTTCCACAACCTCAGTGTTGACTAGGAAAGAGCTTCCATCTGGGATGCTCCTTATTGATGTGCTCCTACGTGCCAACATCTTCCCACTTCAGCATAAAGTTCAGAGGAGAGGAGCTATACTTGAGGCGTTATTTAGGATTTCTGAGGGATATTACTTCGGCCCTCATCATTTGATTATGACTTCTCTTCTTCACTTTGAAGAGAAAGTCCATCAGAAAAAGCTTCAGAGGGCAGATGTCATTCCATTATTATTTTCGAGGCTCCTCTGCCAGATTTTAGAGCACCTCGGCTACCCTGGAGAGCCCCGCCTTGAGAGGCGCCTCCATTGCTAAGAGGACTTCTCTCTCGACAAATGGCATCACTTGGCAGCCTACTTTGCACCTCAGGGAGTCCCAGTTGTGCCTGCACCTCAGGGAGCTCCAGCTGTGCTTACATCTCAGGGAGCCCCAGATGTGCCCCCACCTCTAGAGCTACCCCAAGATGAGCAGCTACCTCAGGCCCAGTAGGATGAGATTCTCACTAACACTACACCTCCTGCCCCTGCAGCACACACCTCAGTGCACATACCTGAGGCTACACTTCCTGCTTCTCCTATCACTCAGCCAGCTCCATCAGTCGTGCCAGCTACCTCAGCACCTCCTCCTTCATCTGAGCCCACTATCACCATTTCTCTTACGGAATTCAGAGGCTTAGTGCACTCATTGCAGACACTAAGCACCGCTCAGGATTCTCTTTTCTAGCAGATGGCCACTATTCGTGCACACCAGGATCAAATCATTGCTACTCAGACCCAGCATACCACGATCCTTCATCAAATCCAACAGCATCTGAGTATGCAGACACTTCCTGGGCATGATAGGTCTGGACCATCTGGGCCTCCAGTTCCAGATGAGGGGACCATACCAGATGAGGAGATCAGAGCAGAGCCATCACATGATCCCACTACTATCTGATCTTTTTATGTTTTTTCTTACTTACTTTTTATATTAGACTTGTGAATCCCATCTTTTTGATGTATTATAAACTGGGATTAGATGTATTACTTGAACATCATGCATATTGTATTTCTTTTCCAAGTAATACATACATATATATATATATATATATATATATATATATATATATATATATATATATATATATATATATATATATATATATATATATATATATATATATATATCATTTTTTTATTATATTCCCTTTTCTCATTACTCTTTTGTCTTTGAAACATGTGGTTTCTCCTATACGACTCAGACTTTGTCTCACTCGAGGTACCACTTCCTCCCTTGATTTCCTAATCGTTCTTCAAACATTGAGGACAATGTTCAGCTTGGTTGGGGGGAGAGTTGAGGAAGGAAGTTTTGTTATTAATGCTAAGTTATTTTGGTAATTTAGTTGCTTTTTGCTTAATTTTTAAAATTTTTTTAAAGTTTTTTTGAATACTCTCCATGGTTATTAAGGAAAAAAATTCAAAATGAAATGGGAGAAATTAATTTTTTGTCTTTTTACTTGAAACTTAGAGTTTGTATTATGTTTATTAAAGTTGATGAATTATTGAACTCCTATTGATTTCAACCTTATTTCTTCCACTTTAAGCTTATCACACACTGTGCACACTAGGTTCCGTTTATAAGATGAAAAACTATTTTCCCCCTTGACTTAGGAAAATTTAGACTTGGTACCTTTGACCTCATTTTAATAGTGTTGAGACACCTTATAAAAGGCCAATGAGCCTTTGAAAAAAAAAATGTTTGCTTGCCTTGAAACCCGAGCAAGGTTTGAGGGGTATATGGTGAAAATCTTTAAAACCTGGTGCCCTAAGCCTTCATTGGTTGGGAGTCATCGACCTCAATGCTCGTTATAAGGGTGAATAGGTGGAGTTTAACATACTGTAGGTGCTTGGGTATTAAAATTCATTCTCAAAAGTCCGGGGTAAAATCCGAGGAGTTAGTGGTTGAAAAATCCTTAAAGCTTGACGCCCTAAACCTTGATTGGTTGGGAGTCATCGATGGACCCCCGTTACATGGACAATTTAGAAAAGAATGCCTTTAAGCTTTGCACTCCTACAAGAAAAAATTGTGAAAGAAAAGAGGTGCGTTCTTAGCCTATTGGAGGTTGATTAGTTTGCTAAGCTTTGAAAAGAACTAGGTTGAGGGGAGAGATTAGTTTGACATACTATATCCGGAAACTAATAAATAACACAGATTTTTGTGGAAGAGTAAGGATTGGACCTTTGGGAGTGGAAATTATTTTGAAGCTTAAATTTGCATAATGCCTACTCTTTATGAATTGTGACTAGGCAAATTATTTGATAGCTCCTATTGAAGTTTGAGTTTTATTTCTTTCATGTTCCATGTGAGAGTTTGATCAGTCATGCCACTTAAACATTT
This sequence comes from Vitis riparia, assembly GCF_004353265.1. Lineage (NCBI taxonomy): Eukaryota > Viridiplantae > Streptophyta > Magnoliopsida > Vitales > Vitaceae > Vitis > Vitis riparia. The sequence continues at coordinate 13,333,176 of NC_048433.1, read as the reverse complement.
TTTGGAGTGATCAGCATGATTTTGTAAATTTATTACTTTTATTTTTATTTTTATTTTTCTCTCCTTCATTGCTAAGGGACTAGCAATATGTCGGTTGGGGGGAGTGATTACTACTCAAATCATGTTATTTTGTAGCTTGTAATTAGCTCTTTTAAACACCCTTGAGTAGTAATTATTACCTTTTAACTCAATTGGCATGTTAAGGACCCTTGCAATCGTTTCTAATCAAATTGTATTAAGTTTTGGTGTTTTTGATAGATTTTTGCTCACCAAAGCAATTTAAGAATGAGGGAGAGCTATATATAGCTCATGGCAAAGCTTTTGGAAGCTCAAATTCATGATGAACCAAGCTTTGGAGCTCCATAGCCCTTTGCCAAAGTCGTTCAAAGTATGCAAGGAAAGAACAAACAGAGTAAGGAAAACAGAGCAAGGAAAATAGGGGACAGCAGCTGTAGTCTTCCTTCTCCCTTTTGGAGCACTTTCTGAAGTCCATTTTCTACATTCTATATACCATTTCAAAGCTCAGGAAGTTAAGAATCTAACGCTTCAAACCTTGTACGATTTGGAGCTGAAATGAGGAAGATATGGTCTTTGGAAGATAACTGCATCAAGCTGAGGGACAATTTCGCACCTTGCGAAATTCGAACTCCAACGTGCGAAATTTAAAGTGGATGGCAGCTGAGTAGTCGCAGTGAAGCCCAGCATGCGAAGTTGATTTTTCAACTTGTGAACTTGGATATCAACGTGCGAAAGTGGATTCTAAGTTGCGAAATCAACTTGCGAAATTTTTGCAAGTCACCATGCAATGTGCGAAACTGGGATATTTGTGCCGACTCTTTTTCTTCTGATATTTTTTGTGTCTAAATTTCCATTTTCTCCTTGTATTCAGTTGCTCATGTAATTCCTTATCTAGGAAGTATCCAAGGAAGGATAAATTACCTTCCTATATAAACTCTCTTGTAAACACTGAAAGGGGGACTCTCGGGGAGCTTTCTCCAAGAGACCAACTTATGTAAATTTTACACTTAGTGAAATACGGAGATCTCTTTTGCTTTCTTTTTCTCTCTACTATTTTCTTTTTCTTGGAAGCCAAACAACCTCTGAGGATGTTTTCCCAGAGGATGAGAGGCTAAACTTTTGGTTTCTTGGAGTGAAGGAAGCTAGGTGAAAAGTCCAGATGCTAAAGTGGAAAACTCTCGTGCATTAAATACAGGTAGTTGGAGTTCATAAATGGCTTTTAAATCTAAAGTTTTGCTTTAAATCCCTTAGAATCACTTTGAATGGCCAATACATGGTAAGCTTAAGGTCTTTGTGGATACTTATTGCTAGATCCACATCAATCCATTAGTTATCATGTACGAGCCATTGGAAAGTGGTTCAAGGTGAAGACCCATAGTGTTTAAAGCCATTAATGGAACTTGACTACCACTTCTATTGACTTTTGATGGATTAAATCTTCATTGTTAAACCTATACCGGTTCGGGAAACAACCATCCTTTATGTTGTTGTCCCCAATGCGAGAAGAAAAATCCGGAATTTCCCACTTTGCATCCTGAACTTGATCCTAGCAACCTCATGCTCCAGGAGACTTTCTTTCTTTCATTTCTACCTAGTTCTATATTAGTTTAGTTCCAAGCACCACTTTCAAAACAAATCTTATTTTCTTTTAAACTTTAAGTTATGACAAAGGAAATCATCAGACTCAATTTCTAATCTTTAGTCTATCACTGGTAGAGTGAAAACCCATCCCTGAGTTCGACCCTAGAGCTGCTATACTATAGTAGCTTTGCTACGCCAGTATAAGGTCATAGGATTTATAAATATTTTTTATTAAAATACTCAACTGGGCATGAATCAATGGCCATACCTATGACATCCGTAACATTCAACATTGGACTTGTCTGTTGACTTTGATCTATAAGTTGTTGAGTGGTGGCCTCCACGTCCTTTGCCTCTTCCTTGAAATTGACTCTCTTGATGACGATGATTTTGTTGTTGGTTCCCACAATCATTGTTATTTCTGCCTCCTCTACCTGGACCCCTGCCTCTTCCTCGTCCTCTTATCAGCTCTATTGGGTGTAGAATGATTTTCTGATAAAGCCTTCAATGCTTGTTCTTCTTTTTCCTGTTGGTTAATTTTTTGCTCATGAACCAACAAAGAACTTTGTAATTCATCAATTCACAATAAACCAACATCATTAGCTTCTTCTATAGAACATACAACAAAATTAAAGTTCGGTGTTAAGGATCAAAGAATCTTCTCAACAATGAGAACATACTCTGTCTTGTCGCCATGGATTTGCATCTTGTTAATGATTGCCATCGTTCTTGAAAAATATTTGTAACTGATTCTCCTGACTTCATTAGCAGCATTTCGAACTCCCAACGAAGTGCTTGAAGCTGCTGCCTCTTAGCTCTTGTTGTACCTTGGTACTTCTTCTTCATGGAATCCCAAATATGCTTGGAGGTGTCCTTGCAAAGAATGGTTTCCAAGATTGAGCGATCAATAGCTTGGAAAAGATAATTCTTTGCTTTAAGGTCCTTTAACTTCAGCTCTTCAAGCTCTGTCTTTTGTGCATCTATCAACACAACACCTTCTGTTGGTTTTGCTACTCTAGAAACAACAACCGTCCAATATTCTTTGGACCTCAAGAAGTTCTCCGTGAGCATGCTCCAATGGTCATAGTGACCATCAAAGCGTGGAATGGTGGGTTGTACAAAACTTTTGGAAGCCATTAATTTCACTTTTACTCTCCTCGCAATCCTGCTCTGATGCCACTGATATAAACAAACAACAAACACAACGTTTTTCACTCTAACAATGGTAAGCAGAGGATATGCTCGCTGTTTACACATTTTATTGATAAACAAATAGCCTGTAAATAGGCTAATACATAACTGAAAGCAACATGAAAACAGACACTATCCCACGTTAAAAACAAACTCCTATAACTAGGTAAATAAACGCACTAAAGACTAGGACAACTCACGTGCAAATTATTAAATTTCCTCAACAAATAGCAATTGGGGTTTGGGAATGAGAAGTTTTGTAATTGGGAAGAGAACTGACTTGGGTCTCGAACTGTGGCTTTGATGGTGTAGCTGCGTTGGAGCAGAAGCCTCACCAGCCATGAGGCGACGTAGCCAGAAGCTCCAGCCACGCACACCACCTGGCCTTGCCCACTCATCCCTCGCTCTCTTCCCAGTACTGTTGTAATATTTATGTTTTATTTGATTTATGGAGAAATTTATTGTATTTCATATCAAGGGTCAGGTCAGGGGGTCTCCATTCCACCTGCCCGCCCGGCCCAACCCGAAGCTTCGGGCTTCAGGCGGGCTTTTTGGACTTCAAAGATGAGAATTTGGGCGAAGCCAGGCTGGACTGAGTTTCCCAAACCTTGCTTTGGGCTATGGCTTCAGGCCGGGTTCATTTTTTTTTTTAATTTAAATATTACTTAATGAATTTTAAAATTAAATTATTATTTATGAGCTATGAAAATATTATAAAATAAATTAAGTTGATGCCCAGACTTTTTTACTTCCTCCCGTAGGTTGCTCGCATCTATTTGGTAATTGTTTTGAAAACGATTTTCTATTCTCCAAAATAAAATATTAAGAAAACAAACCTATTTTTTGTTTTATGTTCCAAAAAAAAAAAAGTTTTCAAATAATACTTTTTAATTGTTTTAACTTATTTTCTAAGAGTTATTTTAAAAAATAATTATATAAATATATAAAAATATTAAAAATAAAATAATAGATATAAAAATTATTTTTAAAATATATTAAAAATATTTTAAATTTCGATTTTCAAAAATCGTTTTCAAAAATTATTTTTCATAATTATTTTAAAAATAATTACTAAACATGCCCTTAACTTTTATCCTAATATGAAAAAAAAAACATTAATTTCTACATATTAACTAAAGGGAGAAGTTTCCACTATACTGAAAAATTATTATAACTCAATATTCTTAGGATTAAAAGAAATTATTATCTTACAAAGGTTATTGACTTATGACTTATCAATAAATAAATAATTTATTAACTTATTAATAGATAAATATTTATTAATTTATTGATAAATGAATATTAATTTAAAGAGAATTATGTTATTTCAAGTCGTAGAACCCTTAAATGACTATTTGTTACGACATGAAAAAAATATATACATAAGGTAGTGACAAATATTAAAAATGAGCTCCAAGTTTAGTTTACGTACAAAGCCGAAACAAACAATTTTTGATACATGTTTTTAAAAAGAGTTAAATTGAGAAAATAAAAAATGTAAAAAAATTATTCAATACAATATGATAAATTTTTGTTATTTCGCTTCTCATGCTTCTTGGTCACTGATAGATAGAGGAGGCAAAAGTGAAAAGCGAGAATGAGTGGAGCTGAGAAAGTGGTGTGCGTTACAGGGGCTTCTGGGTACATAGCTTCATGGCTGGTCAAGCTCCTGCTCCAACGCGGCTACACCGTCAATGCTTCAGTTCGCGACCCAGGTATGTATTCAATCTTTCCTACAATTCCCATATTTCTGTCTATCTATATCAAATACTCTCTGTTTGGCCGCCGAGAAAACCTTGGAAATTGCGGTAAAGAGGGGTTTAGTTTCCATGTTTTTGAGTCTTCTAACCGGAATAATGAGTAACCCAAGATTCAATATCTAGCTTCTTTTCTTTTTATCACTACTTTAGCATCCAAACATGGTAAAAAGGGATTTATTATTGTTAATTTAGTTCAAATTTCAATTTTTGGCAGTGCAATTCCAATTTTGATCTAAGAATATGAAGGAAATGCCAAAGTAAAGGAGGGGGTTTCTGTGCTTGGAGTTTTTGACCACATGATGAATAACCCATGATTCAAATTTTTAATCAGAGACAGAACCCAAGTGTTAATTACTTTTATTATTGTAAACTTCTCTGTATGATCCCAATTTTAATGGATAATGTTTTGATGCCAAGAAACAAAAGGAGAAGTAATGTAAATGAGACATTTTCTGTGTTTTGAGTCTTTTGACCAAATCATGAATAACCCATGATTCAAATTTAACTGATTAGTCCAGATTTTGATCTGTTAACAATTCATTGTTCTTATTATTTTTTGGTTTTATTGCAGTGACCAAATTGAAAATGCATGTGAATTAGTGATTTGGCTAAATTTTTGTTGAATGCTCGAGGGATGGTTATTGAAGGCGTATTTTTTTGATGTGGGACTCACAACATAACAATTTTACAATTTTAGTAGTTTTGATACTGGTTTATAATGACTATGAATGAGAGATTGGGTTCATTTTGGTTTTTGAACCTGTTAGTTAGCCCAACTTGATCAGTGGCTGGGTTCAATTTTTAGAGGGTAGAGGATATATTCTCATGGGGCAAGGGATTTTAGGAATCATGTGTACAAGTCGCAAACTTTGCTTCAGTGCTCTTTCATGAAACGGTTCTTTACAAGTAATGTCACATAAAACTAAATTATAGAGGATATATTCTCAAATATATTTTATTACCAAATCTTAGAAGGATAGTTTGGTCAACAAGGTTATGTAGAAAGATTTAAGGATTTTATTTGAAGTTCAATATGATCATCATATATCTGTAATCATTTGATTAAAATATAAGGAATTTCCCATTTTTTGGTAGGGATAATCATCCCTTTTGCATTGTATCTTAGCAAAAGCAACATATGTTCCTTAGACAGCATTGGCAACATATGTTACTTAGACAGCATTTTCTACAATGTTTCCAATGGTCAATGTGCCATGTTTTTGAAACTGCCCAAATATACCATCTGGTGAAAACTTTTACTAAGACTGATATTGCATAATTTCTATAGCAACACCATCTTTCATGAACAAAACACCAAAATCTGTTGGTGTGATACTCCTTTGAGGTTTGTTCTGTTTGTTTGACAGTCCTGCATTTGGATTCATGTTTTGGAAACAAGTAGTAACATTTCTACATGTCATGAAATGGCTTAGGCAGAGGAACACTGTCTATGTAATTGTCTTACCAATAAACTCAGCAAGCTGTATGTATCTTGTTTTGGATGGACTCAGAATGTCATGCAATTCAATTTTATTTCTTGGAAACATGTACCATTAAGCTTTCTTCATGATTAACAGGCCCTTTTTCTCATTGATTTTCTGTACAATTTATTTGTTCTATTGATCAACACCACAGATGATCCAAAAAAGACAGAACACTTACTGGCACTTGATGGAGCTAAAGAAAGGCTTCATTTATTTAAAGCTGACTTACTGGAAGAAGGAGCTTTTGATTCTATGGTTGATGGATGTGAAGGTGTTTTCCACACAGCATCTCCATTTTATCACACTGTCTCTAATCCACAGGTTCGTCCTACATCACTTCTTTTGCTTTATTGTAAATACTTTATCCAAGCTTTTGTTATTGGCTTTTTGTTTAACCATCCATTTGGCAGTTATGGGACCATAAAGTTGCAACCAAATTATTATCTTCATCTAGAAATCCACCCAAAACTGACTATCAAACCTTGAACCTCAATCTATAGCTAATCGTCCTATGAACATTGTGTGATTGTACACTTGCTTTGAAAAATAAATTGACCATGTGACTACCATCCAATGTTTTTCTATTACACAAAATCATTCTACAAAATTGTAAATTATTATCGAAATTAAATCTACATCTTGGCTTCAAATGAAGGGATAGGACCTCTTCCTGGCAGAGGTAGCAAAATCTAAAGGTCCATTCAGTAAGCATGCGCTTGGCTATATGATTTATCTCACTCAGGGAGTTTTTTAGGCCCACACTGCAGAAGTGTCAGGAATTGTCAGCTTGCTGACTTCCAGCGGAAACCTTTCAAGCACAATTAACTATCCCTGGGACCTTCTAAGTCTGTCAGTTCAGATCTTTCAAAGGTTCAAATTGTTGGACTTCTGCCTCAAAAGTAGTGAAGAATATGGTTTTCTGACTCAAAGCATCAGCCACTTAATCCTAAAATTCCCACCTAATGCTGAATAATTATTGATGTTGTACTTTTGTAATATGTGAATGCATTTTTTTGTGTCAAGGATTTAGCTTGTGTTGTTCAGTTGCTCTAATATAAAATCTCCATGAAGTTATACTCTTTTAGTTTATACAACCACTTTGTTTGCCATATAGCTAGCTTGTGTTGGTTGTTTCTGTGGTCTAAACCTCCATGATCAAAATAGAGGTAACTTTTCATTGGACCAAATATTTTTTCCAACTTCAAAGTAAACAATTGCATAGCATTCCATGTGTAGGGGGAGTGTTTGGCTCAAATCTTTCCAATTGCTACTCCATTTTCTCCTAATGTGTTCATTGCAGACCACCAGTGGCATGTAATCTTTCAAGATCCTTTTGGTGGCAGCTTGTTTTCCAAACAACAATTGAAGAGTAGTCGTGAATATATTAATAAATTTGTTGTTGGCTGAGATTTTTCCTTTTAATATCATGATTGAATTTCATCCACTATCCTATAGCATTATAAGTTCTTTTATCAGTTGCATTCTCAGAACTTTCTATAAGGGCTCCTTTCAACTGTGTTTCATATCTCAGGTGGAGTTAATTGACCCTGCAGTGAAGGGAACCCTCAATGTTCTCAGATCATGTGCAAAAGTTCCATCTATCAGAAGAGTTGTCGTAACATCTTCTATGGCAGCTGTTGCTTTCACTGGACAAACTTTAACTCCTGATGTGGTAGTTGATGAAACTCGGTTTTCTGATCCTGCAGTTTGTGAGAAACTGAAGGTGTGTGTTTTTGCTCTTTTCTTTGGGTGTTGTCTCCTTTGCAAGTTTTCCTTTTTTCAACTTTTGCATGCAAAAAATTTAGCAATTAAACGATAAGGTTACTAGGAAGATGATATAATATAATTCATGTCCTCAAGATTTTAGCATGTATTTGAGCTTGAGCGTAGAACCTGGAACTTGGAATGGATAGGGTATTGTTCATAAAGCATGTGAACCATCATTTTTTTATTTCCATTTTTTTCCTCTAACTTTTTTCTTCCTTTACAATGCAAAAGTAGCTTTCAGGTTGTCAATCTTCAAATATTTCTTCATGAGCATACTCATGTTCATGTTCTTGGAATCTTTGAGTCTTACTTCTTGCCATAAGAGAATGAAAAAAGAGTATTTCTATATTCATTTTTCATTGTAATGAAGTTGTTTCAACATATTCTTTATTGAACCAAATACAAGTTTTCTTTGATCGTTATATGTCAAGGTAATATAATCGCCTTTGACTTTCTTAGCAAGCACTTTGAACTTGATTCTTTCTATAAATTAAAAATTTATAGGTTATATTCCTATGTTTGCAATTTGGAATCCCAAGCTCAAAAGAGAGGGAAAGAAAAAGAGAAAATAAACAAAGATATATATGCTTGAAAATATGATATGTATCAAGAACAATTGTTGAGATGGTTTCTCTTATCTGTTTAGTAAATGTTGATTCTACCAGCTTTGGTATATGCTTTCAAAGACCTTGGCTGAGGAGGCTGCCTGGAAATTTGCAAAAGAGAACAAGATTGACCTTGTTGCCATAAATCCAGGGCTGGTGATTGGTCCTCTCTTACAGCCAACTCTCAATACAAGTGTGGAGCCTGTTCTGAAACTAATAAATGGTAATGTTTAGCAAATAGTTAGTACAATGCCTATGTTTTGTCATTGTGCATCCATATCACTAAATTTTTTTTACTTTCTTCTTTCTCTTTTTGCATTTGTTTTTATTCTTATAAGCAAAGTAATATCCAATAAAAAGATACCAAAAAAGGGTTGCAATTTGGATCCCTTGATTTATATGCAAAGAAGGGAGAGTACCCTAAAAAATTCAAACCAAATAAGAAGCACCTTAGGGAAGAAAATGTAGAAACAGAGTGACATATGCAAAGGTGTGAGAAAGCAAGTCTTCAAAATTAGAGTCTCTGCTCTCCAAAGTTACGTAAAGTTCAACAGAGGATTTTTTAAGCTCAGAAATTGGGGTCTAAGCTTAGGAATTAGGATCAAGCACATTGAATGTTGAATTTAATGCCCGATAAAAGTAATCCTTCTCCTTCTTAACGCATCCTTATGACCCTCGCGCATCAATGCTTCTGATTCAAGCGGTTGGGCTTATTTGATGCAGGTACACAAACATTTCCTAATATAATTTATAGATGGGTTGATGTTAGAGATGTTGCCAATGCACATATCCAAGCGTTTGAGGTTCCTTCAGCTAATGGAAGATATTGTTTAGTTTCCAGAGTTACACATTGTTCTGAGGTTGTGAAGATTTTACATGAGCTCTACCCCACATTCAATCTTCCTGACAAGTAAATTCCTTTTTTCCCTTCCAAATTTCTAATGTATTGCATGTAGTATCTAGTGTCCTTAATAGATCCCATCAAATTTTGTTAGTGTCATCAATAGAAATGAGGCCTCTTGCCACATTTTAGTATTATATGTCAGGCCATGCTATTATTTCAATTATTAACTTCTTTTTATTTTTATTATTATTATTATTATTATTATTATTTTAAGTGAGTTCTTTCTATTCCAATTTCCCAAGTAGCTAAACATCTTTGTAGTTGGTATCAGCATATTAGCTGTCAATTTCATTTCAGAAAAATGTCATGCTTGTTATACATGGTTATGTCACTGAGGGAATTTGTTTTCTGTGCTTGAAATTTGTAATACAACAGGAGATAGCTGAATTTGAGGATGATTTGTTACTTATCCCGGTCCCCATGTCTAAAAATCCCAAACTGATTTGGTTAAGCCAATTTTTTTGTGATCCTATTATTACTTCTAGTATTTGGCTGCATATAATTATGGCACTTCATTATTGGACTACTTTAGCTCCACTTTTTTTGGGTCCAATCATGGATAGGTTTGCCCAAGTTAAGGGGTAAGGATGCAACTTTGTGAGCTTGGCCCGATGGAGGAAAGCTTGAACTGAAGAATAAGTTGGTCTACCTGAAAACTGATCCAACTCAACCCAATCAGAATAAATTGAGCTGGTGTTGAGCTTGGGTTATCCAGGCTATTGAAAATGTGCTTATTGATGGATTAAGTCTGGAAAATTATTTTTGGTATATTGGCATCCTTGCACTATGTTTTCTGGATGAAGCTACAGTAAATGAAGGTCTCAAAAGTGGGTACTTTCTAAGTTTACACTGCTCTAAGAACTTCGAAGATACCGAAATAAACTAATGAACCTGTTTTCTATATATATATATATTTTTTTTCGCTAGCAGTTTCACGAGTGATTCTAGAGAATATCCACATTTGTGTTTCATGTATTGCAGATGTGCAGATGACAAGCCTTTCGAGCCAACCTACCAGGTGTCCCAGGAGAGAGCAAGAAGCTTGGGCATCAACTTCATTCCTGTGGAGGTGAGCTTAAATGACACTGTTGAAAGCTTGAAGGAAAAGAAGTTTTTCAGTCTCTGACTCTTGGAGTTTAATGGTATGAGTTGTACACATGTTCTCTTCAAGTTTCTTATCCTTGTAATTGAAGGCAGACTTAATTGGTTCTATAAGACTTCGTTTGGATGATGGAAAATCCCAAGAAAAGAAAAAGAAATAGTAACAATCTAAAATCTCTTGTTGGGTTTAGTATGGAAATATGATAAAACTAAAATACTACTAATTTAGAAATTTATATATTTTTGCACTTCTTATTGTTTATGCATGATTAGAAAGAAGAAATAAACTTGGAGAAGCATATGTGAAAGTTACTCTTTCTATTTTTATGTAGAAAAGAGTATATTGTCAATCTATATTAATCCATCGTTTAAAAGAGAGATGCAATTAAAATCGTAGTACCATAATTATTTTTCCGATCATTTTATGGTATTAAAAGTAGTTTTTCGATTCCATATCGAAAAGTGATAAGTTAATGAAAAGTAATCATGTGATAAAAATGGTTTTCTTTGTTTTGATTTTTTTTTTTTTTATATCATTCTTAAACGGTCAAACTCTGATTTTAGTAATTTTATTTAGTTTAAGAGTGCATTTAATAGTGATTTTATGAAGTGTTTTTAATATTTTTAATACTTGAAAATTTTAATCTTTTAAGTATTAGAAAAGTTAAAAACGCTTTCTAGAATTACTAACAAACACACTTTAAATCATTTTAAGGCTAAATGTATGTATTAATGCTCAAAATATTAAAAGATATTGACCAATGTGTCATAATTGCTAGAATTTATACATTAAAGATCAAAATAAAAATTATTAATTAGCATAAAAAAATATAACATATATTTAATATTGTCTAACATATAAATAAATTTTTCTTACCTAAACCACTAATAAATGTAGATTGATTTTCCAAATCATTATGATATGATATAAGATAAAATGATGATAAAATGTAGATGCATAAATTACTAGGAAGTTTCATGTTCTATTAGTTTACCTTAAAATATGAATGAGACAACTCTAAATTACAAAGAATAAAAACCTTTTAGTTATGCATTTAATATTTTTGAAAACATTTTATTTCTTTTTCTTTTTATTAATTTCAATACAAAAAATCAGCAAAAACGTTTGCTACATTTTACAAGTAGCAAACACTCATCACACAAATATGTATAAATGAATCATTAGTGCCTTTCTTTTTAATAGCTAAGCTAAATTTTAGATTGACTTAGGCTAAGGTTTACATAACCCAAGCTAACCTAAACCCAATTTTATATTTTTAATTTAATTTAATTTATATGATAATATTTATTTTGTGTTTTTTTAGTTTTTAAAGAAAAATATTAAATTTTAATTATATTATTTTATTTTTGTTAGAAAGATACATAAATTTATTTATTTATTTGTTATTATGGTTAAAAGTTATCCTATTTACTATTTAAATTATGATATCAAAAAAGTAAAAAAAAATTATGATGAGGTTCACCTTAACTCAATCTTACCAAACCTAGTTATGATCATACAACCTAAGCAACTCAACTCAACTAAACTAAGGATATAATGAAGTCAATTTGAGCCTAACTTTAATTTATAGAAATGAGTTGGAGTTGAGTTTGAACTAATTACCTTATGTTAAAGGCTATATTTGGTTGGGTTGTGGTTGAATGTTTCTTAGTATAAGGTTTGGTTCGAGTTGATTACCAAATTGATCCAATTCATCTAAGATGTAATATTAATTTTAAGGTTTTATTACCCTATCTTGAAATTTGAATTGGAAAATTTAGAACTTTTTAATTAAAAAGAAGAGGAAACATGAATAAAAGTTAGACCTTGGAACGTTTGGAGAAAGTGGCAAAGATCAAAAAGGAAAATTATGGAAGGAATGAAAAATCAAGGGAAAAAAAAAACACTTAAGTTTAATATTTTTCAAATAAACTCACAAAAATTTATCTGTGTTTCTTTTCTGTAAATAATAAATGTTAAAAAGTATATAAAACTCTAAATAATTTTCATTATATTTAATTTTTTTTCCTTCATATTTTTAAGATAATCAAAGAAAATTTGAACTTCTTTAATTGTTTTTATTTTTATTTTATTTATTTATTTTTTAGGGATTTCAACTACTAAACATAGCTTTAACTATATATTTAATGTTTCAAAATTTCTAACTCTTCATTCTGGTTTATATTTCTAAAGGAACTTGAAACCTTACAATATGCAAAAAAAAATAAATCTAACACCAACATAAATTGCTTTCCAACTTGATGCAATATTAAGATGGTATTATTCTTTTAAAAATTGTGATATTTTTATTAATTATCTCTCCAATAAATTTAGTATCATTTTCATTTTCAATGCAAGGACTTATCATTTTCAACTTCATTACTTGAAGGTGTTGTAACGGAGGGTTGATATGTCGGAGAGGCGATTTATCAGAAAAAAACGACAAATTTCTGCGAAAAATCGCCCAAATTCGTCCTCCTGCCATCAAAGCGCGCTCCTGCTACAGCTCCGGTCAAAGCGCTCCCTGCTCCAGCTCCAGTCAAAGTGCGCCCCTGCTCATGCCTTCAATTTTTTGCAACAGATAAGGGGATCCAGACCCCAAACAAAAGGCATAGCCTACCACTAGGGCAGGTTTGCCCTTTCTTAATTATATGTATATACATATCAAAAGTCAACATATAAACAAAATCTCAAAAGAATATTTTAGATAATAAATTAATTATAATTATTTTATAATTAAATAAAAAAATTTCATTTTATTTTACAAAAAATATAAAAATTATAATCATAATTTTTTTTTTTTGTAATGTTTTTAATATAATATGTAAAAAATTATAATCTTACAATACCACTCTGCCACCAGCCGACTAACCATGTTTTACAATATAAAGTAAACATATTTAATATATATGTATATTTTCAGCATTAAATATATAAACCATATGTGTATATAAATAACTATTATGAATTATATATATATATAAATTAATTAGAATAGAATTATTATAAATAAATAAATTTTGGTTATCGTGTAAATATAATAACTAAATACAAAATAAATATAAATTTATGAATAGAATTATCAAAATTTTAAAATAAAAACCGTTTATACAAATTCTTATAATTTATTTAACAAAACAACCTTAATATTTTTATTATTACTTCTTATATCATTTTTTGGAACTTTTCACAATATTTTGATGCGTTTTAATCAATTTTGGCTTCATCAATATTTTGTAGCAAAATATCCATCGATAATTTCCAATATATTTATAAAATCAAGTTATTGATATATCCATTAAAATCGATATTTTTATCCTTGATCCTACCATAAGTCACATACAAATTAATAGGGGTTGGATTAATAAAAAAATTTCTTCAAAGAGGAGTTCAAATGAACTCTCATATTTTGGTACTCCACAGAGAAGCCAACAGTCATAAAGACTTTGGACAACAAAAATGAGATTTTATATCAAGGTACTTATATTGGACAAGTTAATTGTATCATTTATGCATGGAGGTTTGCATTCAATAAACCCATCCTCTATTTCTTTTATTTCATCATCTTATCAAAGTGAACCCACTTATAATCTTGTACCATTTATTGATGCATTAGTACAAAACTAAAAAATAAATTATCAATATAAAGTATGCAGGATGACGGTTTGTCTCACCATGTTTATATCCATGGATAAAAACAATCATTCTACTATTACTATAGACAATATTATAAAAGATAAAAAAAAGGAAGATACAACTATTTAATTTAAAACTTCTTATATTTTCTTGTTCTTATATCTATACTTTGAATCACATGTCCTTATTCCAATTGATGTTTCCCACTCTTTTTCACATGATTATCTTTTAAATATAAACTTTACATGCATATTTATCTTCATGTTATAACTTTTTTCTTTTAATGATCTAAAATACTCATACAAACATACAGATATTTCTAATGTATTATATATATATATATATATTTTAAAATTTAGACACATTAATAGTATGATCATAGTTTTCATTTTTTTTTTTCCAAAAAATAAGAGATATTGATTACTTATCTCTCTTTTGAAAGAAATTTTTATGGATTGTCAGTCAAATTTAATATCAATTTTCAATGCAAAGACATCTTACTTTCAAGTAATTATATAAGGTATTGTAACATCACCTCAAAGTACAAAAAAAAAAAAAAAAATGTGTCCATATTCCACTTTAATGTTCACATTTTTTATTTTTTTTCTAGACCCACAACAACAACATTGAAATTGGCTCAAAATTTGAAATTCAAAGTGACTTTCAAGGTAATTACATATGGCATTGTAACATCACCTCATAAGTAAAAACTTGTATCCATATTCCACTTTTATTTCCAAATTTTTAATTTTCTTCTAGACTAGGCATTGAAATTGGCTCAAAATTTGGAATCCAAAGTCATATTAACAAGACAAATTCTCTTTTATCCTCTAGATCATTGAGACGTGGCATTTGGAGAAAAGATTATTGGAATCAAAGTGGCATTTACTATTTATCATAGAAATTTTTATCACTCAAAATTCTTCTCAATTTTCTTAATTATAATAAACAAATAACATATTAGTATAAATATGAGTGAGAATTCATGTTGGTGAGTCCTATTTGTGTCATGTCAAAGGTTAAATTAAAATTAAAAACATAAACTCAAACACAATCTAATTATTAATTAGGTAATACATTGTAACTTTTTTAACCCTTACAATAAAAAAATGCTATTTAATAATCAAATCAAGCTTAATTTTGTATAATATTATATGATTAACGTCCAAAACGGACATGTTAATAACTCAATTATGATGTTATTATAGAAAACCAAATTTTAAATGAGTCAAATATGATTTAAATATGTTAAAGTTATAATTAGGTTAATCATTACATTATTAAATAAGTAAATTCGAGTCAAATGTATGTTATGCAAGTTGTCCTAAAAATAACCTATTTATTGAATGAGTTAAGTAAATTGGCACAAATTTGATTCAAATATGATTATATTTAGTTCAAATTCATAAAACGAGTTGGGTTCAAGTTAGGTTGATGAATTGTGAAAAACCAAAGTTCAGTAGGGCAACACCCAAAGGGTGGGGGGTTGTTGGGGTGAATGGGTGTAATTAAAAAATTTAAAATAAAGATTATATGCTATACCTAATTTTTCCTTGTGAGATAGTATGGATAAACAAAATATTCAACCAAACAATCAATATAATAAAAAAATTTGCTCAAGGTAATTGAAGATATAGCAATGAACATAGAGATATTTATGTAGAAAACTCTCATGCTAACTATGGAGATAAAAAACCATGAGGTCTAAGATTGCTAATCTAAATCCACTATATAAGATCAAGTTACACATATTTACTTGATTAATTTACCTTAAAGACTTACTCTCCAGGAGCTACAACTTGATCCATGTTCGCAATGTAGCAACCTCCGATTACTCTAGTGAATACTTTTCAACCTCATTAAAGGGATGCAAGTCTTCAATCCTAGATTCTTGAATGAATCCTTTGAATGAGAGATCGAGAATGATGTGGCTTATTAGGATTTCTCTCCATGAGACTTTCTCTCAATCCCAACAATAATAAAATTCTCCTTAACCCTAGAAGGGTTGTAATGGGGTATATATAGGCTCAAAGGCTGAAGAAAGTCGATATCTCAAGGTTTTCAAATAGTATTTTCATTAGATCTCTAAAAATATTATGCCAATCTTCAACAAAATTGTCATGTACTCTCAAGCACACTTAACCATTGTTTGAGTGATTTAGGCTCTCGAATGTTAGTCAAACACTTGAGCGGTCCCAACGCTTGAGTGTTGTTCCTCACTTGAGCTGTCTTGCCTTTTTACAAAGTTAAATAAAAATCAAATTTATTCCAAAAAAAGAATACTATTTATTGGATGTGGAGGTGGTGGAGTAGAACCTTATGTGTGGATCCAAGAAATAATATACGTGAGCTGGCTTTGGATCTTATGGAGTTGTATATGTATCCTAAAAGTCCATCCACAAATGAAGATGAGTCATGGAGTCCATAAGCTCTAATGGAGTCAGATTGACTATTGACGATGCAGAGGATGATACGCATGCAGAATTGGCACAACCATGACTAGAGCATGTACAGGGAGCGGACCTTGGAAAGTCGGTCGTGGGAACTAGCACATCTTGTTCCATAGCTTAAACCTCATCCTCCTTGACAAGGGCCTCCTAAGCTACATCTTGTGGACTATGGGGGGCAAGCGGGGCCATCGATCCATACACATGGCTATAGTGCTTGGTTCAGGAACTTGCATCGAGAAGAGCATGAGAATCCTGAACCCTCAAAGAATGATCAAACTTGAATCCAACATCCTCCAGGATCTAAGAAATGAGAAAAACAAAAGAAAGTCTGCCAAAACGGAAAGAGTGATCATGATAAGGGGTCATAATGTCAAGAATGACCTACCCTATGTTGAACTATTAGCTAGTAAGAGTGACATGAATGAACCTAGCAATTGAATGGCAAATCTAGGTGTGGTATGTTGAAGAATAGAAAATATATGTAAAGAAGGTAGCAAGGAGCCATGCTAACTTGGTGAAGCCAACTATGGAAATGTAGGATGAACGGGGGTAAGAAGAGTCAAAGAGAGAAGTGGGAATGACATCAAACTCCCCTCAGGTGAGAACCTAAACCTCTAAAGAGAATAAGAGAAGGAACTTAACAAGACGAGGCATGCTGAGCACATGGTTGATCAAATGGGAGGAGACGGAAACTGACCATACATGGTCACTTGAAAGGTAACCTCGACAACAACCGAGTGCATGTTCATATAGAACATCATTACAAGATGAGGGTAATAAGTCCCTTACAAGGAAAAGAGAGTCTTCCACCCTCGCTCATAAATGATGGTGGGGAGAGGAGTATCTTGGAAGGCACATAGGTCAACAAGACACTCAACCTTTATATGATGATCACAGAAGGAAGCATAAAAGCTATTATGAGCCTCCTCATAGTAGAAACACTCCACTAGGATGTCATCCAAGTTGAAAGAACCTTGGAGAGGAATGCCCTAAATGGGCTTTGGTGACCTTAGAGTGGTTAGCCATCTAAAAGATAAAGAATAGGAAAAGACACAAAAAATGAAGAAAACTCCGAAGGAAAACTAAACTACTAGAAATGATATAAACGAAATCCTAAACAATACTATGCAAACAAAAACATGAAAAAACAAGTAGATTGACATCAAATGGATGAAGAATAGGAACCTAAAGCTCTCAAGCTAACTAGAAATGGTGGAAAGTGCAAATGACGCATTGGAAAGGCTTTACATAACCTGTATGAGGACTCAAAGCGGATTAGTGCTCAAAGCAAATTAGCGCTCGAGCGGTGCAGGCATTGGAAGTGGCACTAGATACAACATAAAGCACTTGAGTGCTAGCAATGCTAGAAGGGAGCGTTTGAGTGGTGGTGGCAGTGCTTGAGCACTCAAAGCAAAACTTGACTTGCAATTTAATTGCCAAGAGCTTCCAAGAGACTTTGAATTATGATAAATTAAGCAAGACCAAGTAAAATCAATATGGAATTTTAAAATCAACATTAACAAGCATCTAAGGGCAGAATCATATAGTATAAACTCTCAAAATTAGATTGACAAGTAATACACCAAGTAAAATTCCCAAATTGTATAAGTTAATCAATTAAGAAAGAAGTTTCAACTCCAAAGAATAAAATTAATCCTAATCTCAATTTAGAAACTCAATGCATAATTATCAATGTATAAGAGAACCAACATAGAAACATGAAGATTGATGTTCAAAGGAATACGACTTATTGTCTAGTTCTATATTTCAAAATTGATCACTTAGAAGCAATCTAGTCATGCCTTTAGTCAAATTAAAAAACACATCTAGTCATTTTGTTCTAAGATTGCTAGATATATATTTAACACAATTCCATTGATCTACATACAACATAACTTAAACTCTCTCTTAATTTGATAATATATTTTTATTTTTCTTTTTCTTTTGAAAATGGATGCATTGTACACCATGATTTCTTTTTATTTTTTCTTTATTTATTTATTTATTTATGGTTGCCTTTGTATCCACTTTAGGGGTGTTTCCCAATGTTGCAAGTGAGCAACATATATTTAAGGAATGAAACTTGGAAAGTGTATGAGAATTTAAGCTTAGCCAAAGATTTAGAATTTTGTGTTTACTCACTTCATGAAACAATATTAATGATCTTAGTCAAATAACACATGTGGATAATAAGATTTAGGTATAACACAAGATCCTTCCAAAGGGACCAAAGTCTACTCTATGAGTTAAACTTAAGAAGTTCCCCTCTTGATCAATCACAAAGTGTAGCTCACATTGAATTTTCACTATACAAAGATTTCTAATTATTAAGAATCATGTACCTCAAAAGTGATTAACAAATATCTAAGGAAAATCCACATCAAATCTTGTAGATTTAATATATTTCTCTAGGTTAATAACTTGAGATATTACAAATTAGACTAATAGATTAAGTAAACAAACAATAATCACATGCCCAAAAGATACAAAGAAGACCAAAGGAAAGTAAAAAATATAAAATTAAGAATGAACCTTTGAGGCCTTAACTTGGACAATTAGTCTATTAGGCATATGCCTGGAGATTTCCTAAGGAATTCAAACCTAAGAGAATCTAGAGGTTTTGTAAAGATATCTGTTAGTTGATGTTCAGTGGGGACAAACTCTAAAGAGATAGCCTTTTCTTCAACAAGATCCCTAATGAAGTGATGACAAATTTTAATGTGTTTAGTAAGAGAATTGAATAACATGGTTTTTGGAAATATTGATAGCACTAGAATTGTCATAATGTATGTTCATGGTCCCTTACTTAATTCTATAGTCCTTTAACATTTGTTTTATCCATAAGAGTTGTGTACAACAACTTCCAGCAACAATATATTCACTTTTGACCTTAGACAAAATTGATTTATAAAATTTGGGGTTTTTTTTTCTATATTTTTTTTTAAATTAGTGAGTCACCCACTTTTCCCTTCTTATTGCTAGGGTAGAGGCCTTCTTTAATTAATCATCTACCTTAAACCTTAAAAGGTTATCCCAAGTTAATGATTAACATATATTTTAATTTAGCCCTTAGCCTATGCAAATGGGACCACTTTAGGTGATTCTACTACTTCATGTCTAAGTTAAGTGTATAATAAAAATCCTTGACATCAATGTTACCAAGTGAAGAGTTCTATCTTCAGGATTGACCACTCTCATTACAAACATATATATTATTGTCCATAAAGGATTGTCAATATCCCTTAATTCCTTAAGCCACCACATTTTCAGGATTTATAGGAATATTAATGTTGTTAAAGTACTATATTCATGCAGAAAGGAACTCAATCATGTTTGTAACTTAGAGTGTAATTACCTGGCTAATTTGCTTTGCTAGGCAATATCTTCTTCATGTTTCCACAGGGCCACAATAGCACAATCATCAAAATTCGAAGCCTTTATAAGCTTGCCTTTTGAATTATTTGATAAATCTCTCAGCATGTTAGCATTTCACTATAAACTTTATGGCTTTAAAGCTCTAGCGATTATCCTTCTCTATTTATCCTAGATCCACAAGTATCATTCATTGTACATTAACGGGTTTGCCTATCTCATCATTAAAATTATATTCATTTCTGTTAAATAAAAAGGTTCAGAAAGGCAAGTTATACTTCAATATATATATATGATATGCAAATAAATAGAGTATAAAAAACCAGCAATACAAGATCTGATTACAAATAAGAAGAAACGCTTCACAAAGAGTAGCAACACAAGCTACACAAGTTCTGACTTCATATCATATTAGCATTTCACTCTGATGTTGAAGGTTCTAAAGCTCTAACGATTATCTTTCTTTGTTTATCCCTAGATCAACACATATATATATATATTTGTATTAACAGGTTTTCCCATTTAAATCATGCATTCTTTCATTTTTTTTTTCTTTACCAGAAACAACAGTTTCACTACATCATGAATTTAAAAAAAAAAAAAAAATTACACAAAGGATGAGATGTCCTTCAAAGGAAAGCAAGTAAAAAGCAGCAAAAGACTCCCAATGGACCTAAAAAAACCAATGCAAAGATCAAGGAGACAAATTAGGGAGGCACAATTCCCCTAAAAAATCCTTTGAACTAGAAGCACCTTATTTAGCCAAAGAATCTACTAACTGGTTGACCAAGTGTAAAATCCATAAAAAGAACCTGCCACTTTTGTAGACGGATTAGATATTCTCTATGAGAAAAGATCCAATTTCCAAGGGCCTTTTTTTCTCTGAGATGCCTAGGAGATAACTGGGATTCAATTGCCTCCACCAGCAAGTTGCTTAGGCCTAATTAATCGGGTGAAGCCTTCCAGCAGAGCTAGCAGCACCTGCGTTCTATAGTCAATCCCACCACACCCATTTTGCTGATTTATTTATTTATTTTTTATAGGAAACGACAAAGAGATATAGTGATAGAAAAAAGAAGTATAAGAGAAGGATGAAAAATCCTCCTACCAAAGAAAACTAAACTACAAGACTACAAAAATAAGAAAGTACACAATAAAACAAACAAACACTCTAGATTAGACCAATCCTATAGAATTACACACTGTTAACCAGTCAAGTTGTAATACATTAAGGGGAATCCCCTTAAAAACCTTGGAATAGAAAACCCAAAGAGAAGCAAGGAAAAAAAAAAAAGAATCCCAAAGATTCTCTGAATTCCTTACTTTATCCTAAAAAATCCTCGCGTTTCTTGCCTTCCACACAACCCAAATTAAAGCGATGCTCGCAGCTTGCTACAAAACTATCCCCCTCTTAGATGAACCAAAACCATTAAATTTGATGGACATCATGTCAAAGATGCTCCTCAGGGGGACCCAATCCATCTTGGCTAATTGAAATAATATGTTCCACAACCCCATTGTCAAAGAGCAATGTAGGAAAAGATGATCTGCTGATTCCCCATGCTTCATGCACAGAATACAAATATCAAGACTAAGAGCTTTGTAAGGTCTTCTCAATTGTAGCATGTCATTAGTATTTACCTTCTTGTGTGCCACTAACCAGACAAAGGACTTCACTTTGAAAGGGACTTGAGAATTCCAAACAAACTTAGAAGGAAAAATCGGAGGAGAACCAGAAAATTGGGATAAGGATAGAAAGAAAGATTTGACTGAAAAAGGCCCCGAAGAAGTTAAAGGCCAAGATCTAGCATCTAAAACCGAAGGTGATAGATGCAAACCATCAAGTGATCGCATAAGGCCTTCTAAATCTTTTATCTCAGAATCTAAAAGGTTACGACGGAAATTAAAGTTCCAAGAGAAAGACAAGTAGAATCGAGAATTGAAGAAATAGGAATATTTTTATCCAAGACTACTCCAAATAGTCTTGGATATTGGGATCCCAAAGGTTGGTCCTCCCACCAAAAATCTTCCCAGAATCTAATTCTTTCCCTTTTTCCTACCACAAACCGATTAAACATGGAAAACTCCTGAAAGACATGTGCAATAGCCTTCCAAGGACAACGATGTGACCATCTAACTAAAGTGTTAGCATCCCAACCATTAGAGTGTGATCCATAAATGCTTAAGATGACCTGATGCTATAGAGTTGAACCCTCTCTAGGGTACCTTCACAACCATTTCCCTAAGAGAGCTAGATTCCTTAGAGAAATCTTCCCAAATCCAATCCCCTTTTTTCCTTTGGATTACACACTACATCCCGACTAACTAAATGATCTCTTTTGCCTTCCCCAATCCCTGACCATAAAAAATCCCTTTGCAACCTCTCAATTTTTGCAGCCACTAAAGCGGATATCTTAAACAAGGAGAGGATGTAATAGGGGATGTGGATGAGGCAAGATTGGATAAGAGTTATCCTTCCTCCAAAAGATAAATAAGCCTTTTTCCACCCTTCTAATCTTCTTGAGATTCTCTCAATCACTGGATCCCAAAAGCCACAAGCCTTGGGATTCCCTCCCAAAGGAAGACCCAGATAGAGTATAGGCCAACCAGAAGCCTTGCAATCAAGCAACTCAGCCAACCTAGAAAGATGATTCTGATCAAGATTGATGCCATAAATATTACTCTTGTCAAGGTTGACCTTGAGCCCAGAAATATGCCCAAACACTAGCAAAAGACTCTTGAGAGTCTACAGGTCTTCCTTCCTAGTGTTAGAAAAGAAAATGGTATCATCTACAAATTGCAAATGGGATACCTAGTTCTATTTCTACCCACCCTGAAACCCTCCACCAAATTTCTTTCCTCTACTCTCAATAGCATCCTGCTCAGTACATCTACAACTAAAGTAAACAAAAAAGGGGATAAAGGGTCGCCTTGTCTTAAGCCTCTAGATGCCTTAACCCACCCTTTAGCATTTCCATTCACCAAGACTGCATAAGATATTGAGGACAAACAACCACTCATCCATTTCCTCCATCTAGGACTGAACCCCTTCTTCTCTAAGACGTGATCCAAAAAATTCCAACTCATATGATCATAAGCCTTTTCAAAGTCAATTTTGAAGACGACTCCTTCCTCCTCTGATCGTCGTTTCTCATCCACTATCTCATTGGCTATGAGAACTGCATCCAATATTTGTCTCCCTTGAACAAAAGTGCCTTGAGTAGAATGGATGGTTTCATGTAGTACCCCTCTTAGACGCCCTGAAAGCACTTCAGTTATTAGCTTGTAGAGACTAGTGATCAAGCTAATGGGTCTAAAGTTTGAGATTTTCTTTGTCAAACTTTTTTTGGGTAACAGAACTATGAAGGAGGCGTTAGTGCTTTGATTGATAATCCCGCTTCTATGAAACTCTGCAAACATCACTAAATCCTCCTTGATCACATCCCAACAATCTTGAAATACTGCAATGGTAAAGTCATCAGGCCCCAGCGCCTTATCCCTATCCAACTAAAAAATGGCCTTAGAAATCTCTTCTTCAGTGAAAGGAGAGTCCAACCTAAACGCACTCTCTTCCGATATAGGGGACCAATATAAACCTTCAACACTCTAAGACTCTCCAGTAGGACTCGCGTAGAGTTTTTCAAAGTAAAGTAAAATATCCTCTGTGATACTCTCGAAATTATTCAACACTAAGCCACTTTCATTTTCCAACACCTTGATAAATTTCCTATTTCGCCTGCCATTAGCCACTTTATGAAAAAACTTTGAGTTACAATCCCCTTCCTTAACCCATTTCACCCTAGCTTTTTGTCTCCAATGAATTTCTTGAGACCATTTGGAATTGGTTTTTCATGGGAGTTACTTGCATGCACCCTAATTTATATTGATATTGTCTATAAATACTAAAGTATTTCCGATTGGAACCTTTTGTAGCTGGAGAACAGCACCTTTGCAGTCTTGAGCGAAGAAATTACCCAAACAATTATCATACTTCCATTCACGTTCTCCATTACATACCACATTGTAATTTGGAGACATAATCTCATCTGCAACAGGAAAATGAGAGAAGAGCTCCAGGGATTAAAAATAGAAGAATTGATTGAACTAGAGGAATTGCTTGAAGCTGGTCTGTGCAGCATTGTGGAAGAAAAGGTCTGTTTTATTGAATTATGATTATGACATTTTCGACAAACTTTAACTTGTTGAAATTTCTTTTGGTTTCAGGCTGAAAAAATTCAAAGAGATCAGTGACCTCCAGAGAAAGGTCAAGAACCTAACTTCGAAATTTTCCAAAGCATTCCATATACAAATTTTTAGAATAAAAGAGAAAACTAAAGAAAGTGGATACTAGCTAGTATCAGGTTTACATTGAAAATTTTCACTTTGTGATTGGTTCTTAAGTGATGATTTCCACCATTTATAATGCTTCCTGGCTTTTTTAACCTTTTGTTAGAAGTCTTAACCAATGCATCTGTTTACGGAAAAAAATTAATTACTATTGCAACTGCAGTAGTGCCAATACATGTTGTAATAAGTCCATAAAGATCATGTTTGCTATTGGAAATAAATATTTTAGGGTAATTTGCAAAAAGAAGGTTTGAACCTGGAAACTACAACAAATTCAACAACGATGAGACCAATAAAACTCAAGAGGGACTTGGGACTTGTTGGATTACGCACACTCTGATAGTGTCACAATAATAGGAATCTAAAGGAACTATAGATAATCTGAGATATAACCTAGGACGACAATCGCAATGATGGGAATCCAAAGGAACTTGAGAAAATCTAAGACGCAATTGCCATGACCGATTATGAAGGGTGATAAAGGAAACCAAGGATGTGGTCGCCATGATTGAAATCCAAGGATGATAAAAGAAAACCTATGACGCGGTTGTCATGATTGAAATCAAAGGATGCTAAAATCAATGAAACTTAAGATGTGGTCACCATGAACGAAGTCAAAAGATGATAAGATGAAATCATAAAACGTACTTAGTCTATAACCGAAATCACCTTACACAAACTTGGAATGAAGGGACACAATCTACAACTAGAATCACCTAAAACATACTTAGAAGGAAAAGACTCAATCCATAACCAAAATTATCTAAAACATACTCAAAATGATAGGACATAGTCTATGACTCTCTAAGACAAAGGAGTAGCTCAAGACTAAAAGACTTGATGCCTAAAGGAGAATGCATGTTGTGACTTCTAAGATGAAAGATAAAAACTTGAGGTTGAAAAGCTTAAAGCCTAAGGGAGAACACAAGGTGCGACTCTTAAGAAAAGGAATAACTTAAGACTAAAAGGCTCGAGGACCAAAGATGATTAAAAAGATATAGAAGGCACGGAGACTTAAAGATAGCTGAAAGTGCATCTCAAGGCTGAAGGATGATTAAAAGATGTGGTTGGAGGTCGATTTATGATAAGAAAATGATGAACTGAACCAATGATGTGGCGTAAGGCTAAAAGATGACTAAAGATATACTAAAGGCATGAAGACCTAAAGATAGTTGTAAATGTAACTCAAGACTGAAGGATGATTTGATAGCATGGCTTAGGGCTGATCTATGATAAGAGAAAAATCTAATGATGTGGCTTAGGGTCGATCTATGATAATAAAATGATATAATGGTGTAACTCATTATTGACTTATGATAAGAAAAAGGTCAACTAAACCAATTATGCAGCTTGAGGCCGAAAAATGACTAAAAAGATATACTAAAAGTGCAAAGACCTAAAAAATTGAAGGTGCGGTTTAGGGCTGACCTACAATTAGATAAAGATAAATTAAACCAAAGACGCAGCTTGGGGTTGATCTATAAATAAGAAAGAGATGCTAAAGGCCTTGAGAGCTATAAAACTAAAGGTACAACTCAAGGTTGAATGATGGTTTAAAGGTGCGACTTAGGGTTGACATACGACAAGACAAAGACAAACTAAACCAAAGATGTGGCTTGGGGCCAATCTATAACTAAGAAAAAGATGCTGAAGCCGTGGAGAGCTATAAATCTAAAGGTGCAACTCAAGGCTAAAGGATAATATAATAGTGCAGTTGGGGCCAATCTATGATAAGAAAAAGATCTAACGGTGGTTAGGGCTAATATTTGATAATAAAAAAATCTAGAGGCACAACTTAAGGTCGATCAACAACTAAGATGCAAATCTGACAATGTGGTTCAAGGCTGATCTATGATAAGAAAAATGTGAACTAAACTAGTGATACGACTTGAGGCTAATTTATAACCAAGAAAAAGATACTGAAAGTGTAGAGAGATAAAAATTGAAGGTGAGGCTTAGGATTGAAGGATAATCTAACCGTAAGAACTCACACCCAATCATGTAGATATTATTTATTTTGGGTCCAAAAGGGCCCTCACGACTTTAAAACATCTATAAGGTTAAGATGATTCCATACATATATAGCGTTAAGACTTTCTCCTATATCTGATGTAGGATATCACAATTACCCCCTCATGCAAACACAATGACCTCATTGTGTCTTATCAGATTACGAGGCCAAACAAAAATACACCCCTCACGTGGCTAAACAAACCCCCACACCGGGGTTAAGAATTGACTCTGATACCATTTGTAATGATTTGCATTCAATCATGTAGATATTGTCTGCTCTAGGTTCAAAAGGACCCTCATGACTTTAAAACGTGTCTACAAAATTAAGAGGAGCCCATGCATGTATATAACACTAGAAACTTTCTCCCTTATCCGATGTGGGATATCACAATCACCCTCCTCCCCCTATGTAGACATAATGTCCTCATTGTGTCTTACATGATTATGGGGTTAAACATACAAACACCCCTTATGGGGCCAAACAAACCCCTATACCGGGATCAGGGATCAATTTTGATACCATTTGTAACAACTCACACCCAACCATGTAAATATTATCCTATCTAGGTCCAAAAGGGTCAGACGTGTTTTAGAGTTATTAAGGCCCTTTTAAGCCCAAATCAGACAATATCTACACGGTTGGGTATGAGTCCTTACAAATGAAAAATTAATCAAATATCATTTGTAATGACCCACATCCAATCATGTAGATATTGTCTGCTTTTTGGGGCCCTAATGACTTTAAAACTCGTTTGGTCCCTTTGAACCCAGAGTAGACAATATCTACACGGTTGGATGTGAGTTGTTACAAATGATATCAAAGTCGATCCATGACCTCGGTGTGAGGGTTTGTTTGGCCTCATAAAGGGTGTTTTTCTATTTGGTTCCGTAATCCTATGAGACACAACGGGGATATTGTGTCTATATGGGGGGTGTTTGTTATGTCCCACATGGGATAAATGAGAAAATTCCTGATTTTATATAAGTATGAACTCTTCTTAACCTTGAAGATGCTTTTTAAAGTCGTGAGGGCCTTTTTGATCACAGAGCGGACAATATCTATACAGTTGGGTGCAAGTTGTTACACTAATAGTGTGGCCTAAGGCCGATCTATGATAAATAAAAAAAAAAAAATCTGAGGACACAACTCGAGGTCAATCAATGACCAAGATGCAAATCTAATGATGTGGCTAATTACTACTCAAAAAGTACTATTTCATAACTTATAAATAACTCTTTTAAATACTTTTGAGTAGTAGTTATCACCTTTAACCCAATTAACATATTAAGGACCCTTGCAATCAATTCTAATAAAAATGTGTTAAGTTTTGGTGTTTTGATAGCTTTTTGATCACCAAAGCAATCCGAGATAGAGGAAAGATTCTTTGGAATCCATGGCAAAAGATGTCCGGCCAGGGCGTCCGGACAGGATGGCGGCGGAACAATGATCTGGACAACATATCCGGACAGGATATGCTATCGTCCGGGTGTGAGGTTCACAAGCATTGTGTGCTTCAACCTGAGGAAGTCCGGATAGGAGAGCACGCCACATGTCCTTTTGGGGAAATCTGGATGGAGTTGATCCGGATAAAGCCTTGCGCACTCCGTGTCATCCGGGAGAGGGGTCCCTACAGCTTGCACACGCAGACGGTCCCCCTTTGCGCAACATAGCTCAGTCCGCCTGGAGAGGAATTCCGTTTCTCTCTTTTCTCTGCACCGACATTTTACATCCGGATATCTCATAGCCGGATGGGAGAGGAGGACGTTTCAACTTCTCCAGCCAGACATATCCGGATCCACTGGTAGCACCTACCCGGTCAAACATGCACAGCTACGGTGTTCTCTTGAAGCTTCCTGATATTTTCGACCGACATGTCGAGATATTTTGGGATATTTTGCTTTAGATAT
Source organism: Vitis riparia (assembly GCF_004353265.1). Classification (NCBI taxonomy): domain Eukaryota; kingdom Viridiplantae; phylum Streptophyta; class Magnoliopsida; order Vitales; family Vitaceae; genus Vitis; species Vitis riparia. Next base: position 13,305,038 of record NC_048433.1, on the reverse strand, counting down.
TTGTTGTCTAAATTCCCAAAGTCTCCTTGTAATCCACCTATCATAGGATTCCTTAGTCTTTAAGCAAGGAAAAGGGCGAATAACCTTATATATATAGTTTGTAATTTTCTTTAAAAAAAAGAAAGAAATCGATCAATCTATTATGTAATCAGTGGAAGGAAGAAATTTATTTTAGAGAGCACTTGCTCTGTTTTTCCTTCATATATTTGTTTTCTCGTTAGTTTTCTTTCTAGCCAAACAAGCTCTGAGGAAGTTTCCTCAGAGAATGAGTGGCTAGACTTTTAGTTCCTTGGAGTTAAGGTAGCCAGGAAAGGTTCCAAGTGCATGAATTAGTAGCTTTGTGGTTTCAACCATGAATGAAAAGAAAGTGTGATCCTTTAATGATTTCTATGTTTTTAGTTAACTTAAAACACCTTCAAGTCATTTGAGCCAACACTTGGTAAGGCCAGTGATCTCCGTCCATGGAGATGCACTTGTTTATCTCTTGCGAGCTTTTGGGAAGTGACTTGGAGGTAGGATTTTCTAGAATTGCCAACACTTGGTAAGCTTTTGGACTCCAAGAAGACATCCATTAGTTATCTCTTGCGAGCTTGAGAAGGGAAATCCAAGGTTAAAGATCACCTTGAATGGCAAATGCTAGGTGAGAGGCACGAGCCATTGCAAGTTGCATCAGTGAGAGGGAATTAGAGCTGGAATCCATTTAAAGGATACCTCTATACAGCACCGGTTAGAGAATTGACTACATGTTAATTCTCTAATGCGAGGAAACGAACCAAATGACCGGAGCTCTGTTTTTGCATGAGGAATCTCCCCTATGAACCTAAATCTCTAAGGAATGTTTTTCTTCATAAGTAATTTCTATTACTTTCTTTTTGGTTAATTTAAGACAAAACCTTTTTCACTTAAACATCTTTATGTTTTCTTTTAAAGTTAACCTTGAAATAAAGAAGCACCAATTTACTTTGAATTGGTATCAGTTTTGAGTTGAAAACCCTTCCCACTGAACGATCCTAGAGCCACTATGCTATAGTAGCTTTGTCTTTGCTACCCTAGTTCATGGTGTAATAGGTTATAAATTTTGTTGATTACTCTCTCAATCAAAGAGCACCAGCTGGATATGAATCCGCTGAGACACCAATTGGGATCACGAATCAGTGGCTTAGGCCCGATCTTTTATAAGAGAAAAATGACCTAAACTAATGATGTGGCTTGAGGCTGAAAGATGACTAAGAAATAGATCTAGTAGTATGACTCAGGGTCGATCTATGATGAGCAAACATGGTTGTGATGGCCGAAAGGATAACTAAAATACCACTGAGTATGCAACTTCGAGTCGAAGGACAATCTAAAGGTGTGGCTCAAGTCTAATTTATGACTATGATAGAGATGAACTAAAGGTGCCACTCAAGGTCATAGAGAATCTAAGATAAAAATAGTAATATTATGGCATGACTAGAGGTTGAAGGATAATTGAGAAAATGATCTAAAAACGTGGCTAAGGGTCAAAGGATGGCTAAGATAATGACGATATCAAAGTGTGGCTCAAGGCCAAAATGGGACTAAGATAACGATGCAAACAAATTCAATGAAATGAGGGGTATGTCGTAGTATGACAACTACCAAAGGTTAAAAACCAAGTTGAGTGGTAATGAAGTCTGCTATCTCAAAGAAAGGGTGTGTCCTAGTATGTGACAATGACCAACATGAGATACAGAATGCCATAAAACTACTACACTTTGAGATATGCGCAACAATAATAGCATGAAAAATGTCTAGGCCTTATCAAATGCCAAATGGAACCACACATCATGAGATTATGTTGATAAAACAAAACTAAATGATGGATAAAAGCAAAGCTAACCGAGGCTTTAATTCTAAATTCAAGTAAGTTAATAAGGATGTGTCAACCATCAAAATGAAGACATCATCACAAGTCCATCAACAATCTATCAGGCCCTATCATCATGGAAGATGCTAAACCCAATGTCCAAAAGGCACAAGAAATCTTTTAGGATTGATTTACATTCTCCTTTAATTAGGAGAGTGGAATAAGGTCACATGTGATGATGAAATGGGTACGCTAAATAGAAAACATCAATCAAGCTCCAACAAAATAGATACAAGTGTGAAAATATTAAAGGTAGAATATTTGAGTATGCAATATAGGTAAGTATGTATCCAAATTAGAACAAGTACGTTGAGAAGATTGACCCTCAAAATTAATTCCTCTAGCTCCCCTTTTCTTAAGGCTCTTTGAACTAAAAGATCAGAAGTAAGACCCCCTACTTGCTCAATGGCATCAAAGTTAGCTAAATCATTGAGGATGTTTTTTTTTCCGTTCATTTAGCTCTCCAAAAGAAACCTTATTCCACTCTTTCAACTTGGATTTAACAAATTGTAATCTACTCATGAACTTGTGACCTTCCCACCCATTTCCTTGAAAACCTCTCCACCAATTTCTAAAGTTCTCCTTGAAACTAGGATGTTGCAACCACATATTCTCAAACCTAAAAGGTGTTGGGCCCCACTTGAATGGGTTGGTATCCAAAACAATCGGCCAATGATCTGATGTCCTTCTAGGAAGAGCTTCTTGAAGGCCTTGGGGAAAGAGATGCCCCTACTCATTTGCGAAAACAAAACGATCCAATCTCTTACACACGGGAGACTCTTGCATGTTTGACCAAGTGAATGATGCGTTCCGTAAAGGTGGATCAAGCAATTCACATTCTCTTATAAAACTATCAAAGTCCTTTATGCTTGAAGTTAAACTAGAACCGCCCAATTTTTTTGAACTTCTTCTTATGACATTAAAATCACCGCCCACACACCATAACGGAATAGAAATGCCAAAAATGTCTAAAAGCTCCACCTAAAAATCCTTCCTAAGTACGGGGCCGTTTGGGCCATAAACTGCGGATATCCAAAGAGGTCCGCATCCATCCGAAGAAAACTTGACTGAGACCGAGAAGGATACTATTACCACTTCCTCACTACGCAGTTTTTTAGAGTCTCAAATAATCAAAATCCCACCTAAAGGCCCGCACGCAGGAAGAGTAGCCCATTCCTTATTTCTGACCGTCCAAACACTACCCACAAACCTTCTATCACACTTCACCTTTTTTGTTTCCTGAATCATTACAACATCCGGATTCTCTGATCTCAGAAAATCTTTAACCACCCTTCGCTTATTCTTTGATCACAAACTCCTGGTATTCTAACTGATTATTTTCATGGGGAAACTCACATACCCTAAACCACCAAACCAGTTCCAACAGGTCTCAAATACCTGTGGAGCACCTGTTCTTCCTCCTGGAATAAACCTTAATATCCAAAGAACTTAAAACCTCACGCACTTTAGCCATTTTCCTGGGGAACAGGCCATCTATTTAGAACTCGCCTGACGGGGAGACCACAGTTTCACCCTGGCTACCTGTAACCAGGTTGGAAACCTCCTTAGGCAAGTTGGGTTTAGACTTACTGGGGTTAAAACTCTCAGACATTTGGTTTGATAAAGCAAACTGGGACTCCACCTCATCACAGACAGGAATGCCAACATATTTTTGATAAAAAGTGCCAACGTTTTTTTAGAAAAAATTTCAGAAATTACTCGATTTTCCATAGGAGACTGAGAAAGAAAGACTGAACTAGTAAGATCTGGACCGGACAGACTCGAAAAAGGAAGTGTCAAAACATAAGAAGGGATAGAAGAAGACTCGGGTGGCTGAGAAGGTGAAAACAGGCATACCTCCAAGTTTTCCACTCCTGACATTTCACAAATCCCCTCAAAGTTGAACCCTTTACCTTTGATTTCTAGACTAGAAGGTGAATCCGTGACTAATGAACCACAAAGATCGAACCCCACTCGACCCAAAAAACCTTCTTTGTTTTCTTCGAAATGGGGATTGCGCAAAGCCGCTTCGCCTCCTGATGATGAGGTCCCTTCCCCCGAACACCGCTTTCGATTCCTTGACAATTGACAATGAAAGAGAGGACTGGCTTTGAATCCTCATCCCAACTGAGATCCGGTCCATAAATCCTCTTTCAATAGACAAACTTCGCTAACTGACGATGACTTCCCGAGGAAAAGAAGCTCGCTGCAACTCTGAAGTCCTTGTCGACGATCGAAACTTGGAGGAAAAAGGGTAGTCCACAGCTTCTTTGAAACGACATTCTCTTCCTTCTGTGCAGAGCCTCTCGTCTGAACCTCAGAAGCTATCCCCTTTCTCTCTGCATCATCTTCTTCCTTTTGAAACAAACCCGTCATAATAAAGGACTTTTTTCCTCCTATTCTTTGGCCCAACCACGACAGGCCTTTTAAATTACAGCCCATGATTGCGGCTGAAGGTGGGCTAGGGTTGGGAAGAGATTGGGCCTTTCTCTCAAAGGCCCGACCATCCTCTTTAGAGAAAGCCTCGTGCCCATCGGCCATAACTTCGATTAGACCTTGAGAGCGTGCAGCCAGCAGGACCACCTTTGCAGAAGATGTTGCACGCTGGAACGTTGAATACGACAGTGCTACAGTCTCGTGTGCTTGAAAAACAAATGGTCCAGTAGGAAGCCCACGAGTTTTTGTCCCAATCTGGGCCCTAACAGGCTGGGCTTTAAACAGGGTCTCAGGCATAATGGGTCCATTAATGTTTCCTTCCATTGGACCCAGAAGACTCCCTCCCCAGCCATTCTCCCTTTTGGACACCAAGTTTAAACTTGAATAACGATAACATGACCGAGGAAGAAGCCTCCTATTGTAGCACTCATTATCCCTAGTGCTACCACGTAGTCCCTCTACGTTCTTTGACCATTGAGAGACACATCCTCCCGCTTTCAACAACTCGTCCCTACTACGGGTTGACTCAAACCTGAAAATGTTGTCTTCTTCATCTTCTCCGATGACTGAAACGACTACTGTGAATGTCCAGGCCCCATCTTCCACCTCTAGCAACGTTGGTAGCACGACATTTAGGAGCATCTCCACCCACAACTTCACCTTCAACAAGTCTACAAGCTTCAAAGATTCTCGTGCCACCTTCGTTACCCTCCCCCACTTCTTCATAATGAATTTCAACTGATCTTCATCCCACAAGTGAAAATGAAGACCTTTAAGTTCTAACCAGCCCCTTCTGAATTTTCCAAAAACAACCATATTTTCTCTTGGCGACCATCTCCTCAGGAGAAAAGACCTTCCTCTCACTAATAATCTTCCCTGCTCTTGGAACCATTCAGCACTCCTTGCAGAATCCACAAAGAAACACCCCTTGAAAGCGGAAATAGGGGTTACAGACACCATTCCTCTCGTACCCATCATCCTCGCTATAACTTTTCCTACGTGAGCCCAATCTCGAACTTTTTCTTTACATTCACAAATTACAGCTTTGGCCCATTTTCCAACTAACAACATAACTCCATTCCTATGTCCATCCTCTACAACCACTTCTACGCATGACCGACATCCTCTGTAACTATGCTTACTCTCCTAAGCATCTTCAAACGTCTCCTTCGAAACTCTTCCAGCTTGATCATAATAATCTTGCACCGAAGAAATCACCTTCCTAAGGGCTTCCCACCCATTGCCATTAACACCCTTGGGAACGACAAGGATTAACGGTTTCCTTTTTGTAACAATTTCTATAATTTTCATAAAACACCCTCTACTATTGAAACAAATCTCCATCAAGTGAGTCATAGTCTTGCCCATAATCTTTCATATAATTCCCCTGAAAGCTTCCAACTCCACAACTTTCTTCAAATGCTCTGTCAACCATTCCAACTCCTCATTTCCAAATCCTACTGAGACAACAAACCCTCGGCTCCTTTCTGCTATTGATATCCAAGTTCCCCCATTGGAACCTTCAAGTTTTACCTGGAAAGACTTTGTCTCCACTTCAAACTTTTCAACCTTCATTGCTTAGTGGTGCAAGAAAAAAATTTATTGCTGATTTTTTTGTACCTATCACTTGTTTATTTCTTTTTCTTTTTCCATTTAAATTTTTTCTATCCTTTTTTGTTTTTTTTGGCTATTATATAAAATGCCCTGGTTAGGCAGCGAAATCATAAAGCAAGTTATTGACGCCCAATTTATAATAAGGCTTTTTTAAAGTTGATTAATCCGTACTATTTCTTGTGTTTATTTTTACTGATTCACCATGCACTCTATTGCTGGCCAGGTTGAGGGATGTATGACAGTGTCAACAACTAGAAAGACTAGGGACCCCTATATCATTATGAAGGCTAGGGATCTCATTAAACTTTTTTCAAGAAGTGTTCCTGCACCTCAGGTATAGCCATCTGCTCAATATATATGTATATATTTTGACCCCCTTTCTCTCTCTCTCTCTCTCTGTTATATTTATTCTGGTAATTTTGGTTCCCTTGTTTTTTGTGGGGGGGAAGATGTATTGTGAGATAGATAGATAACACACTTAAAGGTCATTAATTATCTTGAATCTTCTATACCATTCTTTATATTTTGATCTAATAATTGAAATCGAAGTTCTTTTACTTGTATTATTATTTGAATACCTTTTTGATGTCTAGCTTTTAATTGGGAACTTTATAGGAATAAAGCTTTTGTTTTGTAGATCAGACCTTATGGTGGTTGTCCTTATATTTTGTCTCATGTAAGTGCTTTTACTGCATTTTGCTGTGATAGGCAATCAAGATACTGAATGATGAAATGCAATGCAATATCATCAAGATTGGAAACCTTGTTTGCAATAAGGTGTGTGTTCTTTAAATTGTTTCAAATTGTTAATAAATATGATTAATATTTTCAGAAAATTTTATAATCAAAGAAGATATTTTCAGGAAACTGAGATGATATAGTTATCTTGATTCAGATTCTTATGTAATTTTTAATTATGTTCATTTACCAGCTAATATCATATATTGGAGGCATGCTAAATGGTTCATTGAAATTACATTTTGGCATCTGTTGAATATTATTTTGCTTTACAGTTTGTACATATTTGCAATCTGCAATGGCCAACACCTACATTGCTACAGCAGGTGCAGGTTCAAAGGCTTAAAAAGAAAATAATTCCAGAGCCTTGTTTTATCTGGAGAAAAATATTTTTGTTGGTTGTCCCTTTACTATGATTCCAGATGCCTTGTTACATCTGGAGTGTCTGCTTTTGCTGCATTTCCTTTCTACAGCTATTGGAACTAATGATTCATATTTTCTTACCTTTTAAAGCTGTCAAAAATGATTTATTTTGGCAGATCTTAGTCATCTTGTTCGTTTTTGTAGTGGATGGCTAGTAGTTTTGGCACCCTTGTTGAAGCTGATGTCTTTATTCTAGTCCATTGTTCAGGATCGTGTTTCGACTTTTATGTTTTAACCTGCTTGAAATTGAGACAAATTCATGCAATTCTGTAGTTTAGTCAGTGTTCCACTGGAAAATGCAGAACAAGATCTTGCAAGGATAGGTAGAAATTTGAAAAGCTGTAGAATTGTGAATGACATGAAACCATCACAAATCAAAATTGCATCAAAGCGATCTCTATCCTTGTATGCAGGAAAGATTTGTTAAGCGTAGGCAACATCTTGTGGGCCCCAACTCTTCCACTCTAAAGGTGTGTATAATGGTCTGAGATTTGATGTCATGCTTCTCCCTCATCCTTCTCTCAACAAGAAGAAAAAAATGTGTGCTCTCTTGGTTGGGTGCGCTTTGGCCACTAATTCTAACTTGATGCCTACAACATGATCTGTTGTATCATGTATGTTTCTTAGATTCCTCTTTTTGGTGTATCTCTGACAGTAATATTGCAATGCAGGCACTTGAAATTTTGACAGGATGCTATATTCTTGTTCAGGTACATTGTTTTCACTTAAATGAGCAGGGGAACACGGTTGCTGCTATGGGTTCATTTAAAGGTCTAAAACAAGTCCGAAGGGTGGTGGAAGACTGTATACAGAATAAAATGCATCCAGTATATCATATCAAGGTGAATAGGCCGGCATTCTTTGATTCTACTCTAGCAAAACTACATTCTTTAATGGTTGTAGATCTGTTGATTCTCCTTTTTCCTTTCAAGAGTAGACCTTAATGATGAAGAGAGAGCTTGCTAGTGATCCAGCACTTGAAAATGAGAACTGGGATAGGTTTCTTCCAAAGCTTAAGAAGTATGACATTTACCACACCCTTCTTCTATGCATGCATATAGTTTTTAACTTCAGTATCTGTGTTGTTACAAGTTTTCCATTTATTAACTTTTTTACATCATTTGTATATCATTTCCAGGAAAAATGCTAAACAAAAGAAAGTCAAGAGCAAGGAGAAGAAGACATATACACCCTTCCCTCCTCCTCAGCCACTTAGCAAGGTGAGAATATCATCTCTGGTGCCTTTTAGTTTCTAGTAAAGAATCCACTGTTTCCATTGTATCTTCTGGAAACAATTTCGATGGAAATATTTCTTTAGCATCAAATTTTTCTGTTTTCTGCTTGTGGACTGTCCAATGTATTATTTCCTAAACACGCAATGTTTTGCAACTGGAAAGTGGTGAGTACTTCTTAAGTGATCAAAAGAAGTTTGCGAAGAAGTGGCAACATAAGCTGGAGAAGCAGACAGAAAAAACAGCAGAGAACAAAAGAAAAAGAGAAGCTGCATTTGTTCCTCCCATGGTTTGATTCTGGAGCTCCTTCGCTTGCATCATACCTTCAACTGTATTTATTTTATTTCATCATTAAAACTTTGTTTTGCAACTGCAGGAACCCGTGACGCAGGATCCAAGCAAATCTGCTGATGACAAGAATGATGTGGCTGCAATGGCCATGTCGTTAAGGGTAATTGGGATGGTGAAACCTAGAGTACGTTTGGGAGTGTTGCTATTTGGAGTACTTTTAGTTGAAGTGCTTCCTCTAGGACTGTTTTCAGAAGAATCACCTATCAAGTGCTTCACCATGGAACACCACAAGGGATTTTTCAACTTTTTAAAGTATTTTTAAAATTCGCCAAACGTTTGATTTTTCTCCAAAAGTGTTTTTTATACTAAAAATGTTCTCTTAAGTACCACCAAACAGACTTTTAAACTCGTAAATTTCTTGGGCCTTTGCAGGCGTATTCTTGTTCTGTATAACTGAAATATATTGCCAATATGCTTAAAAAATTTCTTATTTCTTAACTTAATTGCATATCCGGTGATTGGTTGCATTGCAGAAAAAGGCAAAGGAGTTTGGGAAGCAAAAATCTCTTGAGAATGTCAATCCTGAAACATACATTGCGGCTTCAGGAGAAGCACCCTTGAAGAAGAAACGCAGGCACTCTTAAGTCTTTGATACAATGAGTCAAGAGTGATAGTATGGGAAGTAGGCTGAGCTTTTTTCCATGGACCCCCACCCTAGGCTACTAAATTGTGGCTGAGCCTCAACTTTATGTTTCTGGAATCTGCTGGAAAATTGTCTAGGGTTATACCCACAAATTAATGGGTTTTGGAAACTGTTGTTAATTTATAGAAGTAGAAAGTTCAAAATTTTTTATATATGAAATGGACTGGAAAAACATTGGAGAAATATCCTTAGCTGTGGTGGACTTCGACAGTTTATGAAACTTGCAGTTAATTGGTCTTGTCTTTTATTTATTTTATTTTCATTTTTTTATGTCAAAAAATTCTGTCTCTCCAATTTTTCTTTGGGTTCATTTTTCATATTTGGATTACCATTAAAAAAAAAAAATTACATATAATTTAAATTAGTTAAAATTTTATGTATATAATTTTAAATTATTTAATTTGTATATAAAAGAGGAAAATAATTAAAATAAATTTAAACAAAAATATATAAAAACAATTTATTAACTTTAAATTAATTTTAGTTAAATTATGTAAGCACTTATTAAATAAATCTAAAAACCAACCAACCAACCGACCCATTGAAAACAGCCCAATTTGATTGGTCGCTTGAACATGTAATCCAGAGCTCACGGCACAACAATAATAGAGATTTAAATACATATCATAATCCCAAATTTGTTCTAAAGATATCCCACCAACCCAAACATCTACCTTAGAAGGGACATGACTTTAATATTATATCACAAAAACACTTCGTCGTAGATTTAGCAGGAAGAAAGCCTGCTTTCATGGCGGGCCAACACATGGGAGGGTGGATGTCTTCTTCAAAAGTTGGAAAAATAACCTCAAAGCATTGAGGTTAAGTCAGTCTCCGGCACTAAAAAATTGATTGCACCGTAGACTTGGAGATATAAGAAAGACTTTATCAATCTTCTACAAAATTTGATGGCTTTTACTCCATTGCCTTCTTTCTTTCAAAAATGCAGTCCAGGTGTCAACCCCGAAACAAACGCAAACTCCACTTTTTTTTTTTTTATTCATTTTTGTAAGTGGGCATGTGCTTTACAAGTAGATCATGAAACCCACTAACGTTAGTGGTCTATGTCGGGTTATTGGCTAAAAGAAAGCGTATAAATTTTGAAAATTTTGTCGGGTTATTGGCTAAAAGAAAGCGTATAAAATTTGAACTCCACTTTTTTTTTTATATTTATTTTTGTAAGTGGGCATGTGCTTTACAAGTAGATCATGAAACCCACTAACGTTAGTGGTCTGTCGGGTTATTGGCTAAAAGAAAGCGTATAAAATTTGAAAATTTTGACTTTGTTCGTAACGGTAAATAAAGGTAAAAAGGTAAACTAAGGATGCGTACTAATTGGTTTTACTTGTTACTTAAAATTATGTTTTATTTTAAGTTTTATCATTAAATTATTGTATCAAATATATTTAATTTACTTAATAATTTAAATTAAATTATTAAGTCATTTTAAGTTATTAAATTGGTTTACCATACACCCCTTAATTTATAAAAAAAAGCTTTTACTTGTTAAAATATTACATTTAAATGTTGCATTATCACTTAAGAAAATTGTTTCGATTTGGCATTGAATGAATTCTAAGAAGTCCTTAATGCTTGTAAAGATATAAGATAGATTTAATACTCTTTTCCTCCTTTTATATATGTATTTAATAGTTTGCTTCTATTTATTTATTTATTTTTTACATTTTATAAATATGTTGTGGCTAATATTGTTATACAAGAAGGTCTTGTACCAACCCAGTTTTATGAGAAAACTAGACAAACTCTTTCAGGAGCCAATGGTAAAAGACTTGCCATTAAGTACAAGTTGTCAAATGCTCACATTTGTAACTAGAGAATTTTTATTAAGCACACCTTCATTCTAGTTAGAGATTTAAGGGAAAATGCTCTCCTTGGAGTCCTCTTTTTTAAGCTCTATCTATCTTATTAAGGTTGATGATCAAGGTCTAAGGACAACACTTTTAGATAAGGAAATTTTATTTGAATTTGCCAACCCACCTGATGATAGGAATATAAACACTTTAAGGGATCAGGTGATTCAAGCTAAGGAAAACCAAGTTAATCTCTTAAAATAGGAGATTAATCTTGTAAGAATCGAAGAACAATTACAAGTTAAGAAAACTCAAGATGCGATAGAAAAATTGAATAATAAGATTGTTGGAGAAGTTTGCTCTAACATTCCTAATGTGTTTTAGCACAGGAAACAACATGAGGTAGAATTACCTTATGAGTCAGACTTCAGTGAGAAGAATATTCCCACTAAGGCTAGACCTATCCAGATGAATAAGGATTTATTAAGCTATTGTGAAAATGAGATCCAGGATGTTCTTGACAAAAAGTTGATAAGGAAGTCTAAGTCCCCTTGGGGTTGTTCAACCTTATATGTTCATAAACAAGTTGAATTAGAAAGAGGAAGACCTAGATTAGTCATCAACTACAAGCCTCTTAATGATGCATTAAGTTAATGATGCATTAAGATGGATTAGGTATACTATTCCAAAAAAGAAAGACCTCATTCAAAGGTTAGTTAAGTCTAAAGTTTTTTCTAAGTTTGATATGAAATTAGGATTTTAGCAAATCCAGATTGCAGAAAAAGATAGATATAAGATTGCCTTTATGGTACCCTTTGGACATTGTGAATGGAACGTAATGCCCTTTGGTGTTAAGAACGTACCTTTAGAATTCCAGAACATAATGAATGAAATCTTTAACTAGTTTTATGATTTCATCATTGTCTACATTGATGATGTCTTGGTGTATTCTATCTCTGTAGAGGAACATTGGAAGCATCTCAGTAAGTTCGTTCAGAATGTTAAGAGTAATGGTTTAAGCCTGTCAATCACTAAGATTAACCTATTTCAAACTAAGATTAGATTCCTAGGTCATCATATTTACCAAAGAACCATTACCCTTATTCAAAGGTCCATCTAGTTTGCTGATAAGTTCCGTAATGAAATTAAGGATAAGAAACAATTGGAACATTTCTTAGGAAGCCTTAATTACGTGTTAGATTTTATTAAGGATCTAAGCCAGCTTTGTGCTCCTTTAAGACAAAGACTTAAGAAGAATCCAGTGCCTTGGAATGAGGAACATGCCAAGATTGTTAAGATTGTCAAGTCTAGAGTCAAAACCCTACCATGTTTAGCCTTAGCTAATCTAGAAGCCTTTAAGATTGTTGAGACTGATGCTTCATACATAGGTTATGGTGGGATTCTTAAGCAAAGAGATGGTAACCAAGAGAAGTTGGTTAGGTATACTTCATGAACTTGGAATAATGCCAAACACAACTACAACACCATTAAAAAAGAGATTTTAAGCATTGTTTTATGCATTTCAAAATTTCAAGATGATCTTTTGAACCGAGAATTTTTATTAAGAGTTGATTGCAAATCTGTAAAATTAGTTTTACAAAAGGATGTTAAGAATATAGCTTCTAACCATATTTTTGCTAGATGACAAGCTATTTTAAGTAATTTTGATTTTCAAATTGAGTATATTAAAAGAGAAAATAACTCAATCCTTGATTTCTTAACTCATAAATTTTTGCAAGATTCACAAGATCATGGCCCCCAAAAAAGAAAAACAACCTCTTAAGCCCATTAAGAAATCTCCATAATCTAAGAAATCCCATTTAGCACTTTCTAAAAAATTCATGCAGCTATATTATGAACATTTTGAAGTTGCAGGTTCCTGTAGCTTCTCTAAAGATCCTCTTCCTTCAGCAACCCTTAAGTATTCTTCATCCCCTATCAGGGATAAAGGAGCAAGTTCGAGTTGTCTACCTTCTATGGAGGATTCTTTCCCCACAAATCCATCCTCTAATGATACTTACCCCTTATTTATTTATCTCAAAAGTCTTTGTGACTTGTAGGAAAGGTGCAGAACTTTGGAAAGGAAACTAGAAATTGTTGACTTTCTGAAAGGTCAGCAGGATATGCTTAAGGTTCAAGCCCCATTTTCCCGACTGGAAAATGGTGAGAATAAGCAATCTACCCCTCTGGTTGATGAAGTAAAATTGAGTGAGGATGAATGGAACAACTTTAAATTAAGAATGTATTTTCATAAGAAAGAGATGTTGTATGTACACTCCGATTGATCCCTGGATTCCTACAATGAGAATGATTATAATGATTATGTGACCAAGTTTTTAGGCTGATATCAGGATTTGCTTTACTATAATCTAAGATACACTGGAAGATAGAAAGCAGTTTGCCCATTCATTGGAATGGCTTACCCCTTACCTTAATAACTATCAGGGAAAAGAAAAAGAACTCACTCTTAACTTACTTATCTTTTTTCACTTTTTAACACTATTCGCGTTGAGAGTCGCTCTGCGAGACGTCCAGTAGTCTCTGACTTGGTTTTCGAATCCTAAGTCTCAGCCCGTTCCCAGCTCTTGGATTGAAAGATGGCTTTTTCCAGAAGTCTCTTCATCGGCCCCAAACGAGGGGGGGCAACCGCAAGGAGAGGGGGCTACCAGTCAACCAACCGGGGTCATGGAGCAAGCGGGGCCTTCCCAAATAGCCCCACCGGGCCCCTCTTCCACTGGCCTGGGGACTGTAGAACAACAGACTTTCCACTTATTAATAAGACAAGAGGAAGTAAAAAAAGAGCTGCTTAATTTTCTTAGGGCACATACAAAAATAGAGCCCAAGTTCAAATTCTCTTTAGCAAGATATCCGTTTCTTAATCCATGAAAAGGCCAAGGCCTTACCAGAAGAAAAACAAGTTTTTATTTCAGCATATCTTCAAGATTTTCATATTTATCTCTCATCCATTCCTGGTCTTCGGGTCCCAGGTTTAAAATTGGTTAAGGATATGGAATTTGATGATTCTAAGTTTTATAGAATTTTTGAAGATCCTCTTCTTTACTAGCAAGGCACCAAGCAACTATTCTACAAGTGTAATAGGAATTTTACAATCAGTCAAGTTTGCCTAGACTTGCAGTATTATAAGCCGATCAACCTCTCTTTTAAGAATGAGGAATTATTCCTAACTCCAAAGTTACTTCTAGACTATGGTTTAGTTTATCAAATTGTTTGCTCAGATCCGAATCAAGCAAATAATTTTAGGAGAAAGGTAGCCTTAGGGCTAATACAAGGTTTTAAGATGAACAAGAAGTTTGTAGATACCATCATCATCGATAAAGCTCCAGAATGGGTCTCTGATGGAAGTTTTCTGCCTACACAACATAATATTACTTTTTATTACCAAAAGAGAAGACCGACTTTATTGTCCTGCCCTCTTGAACTCTCTGATATTTGTGTTGAACCACTTATTAATTAGATCAGATACTGGAGAGCTAGGATTATTAACAGAGACTTTGAAGCATTTCCAAAGAACATGGGTTATCTCATTGCTGTAGATCCCTTTCATTAAATTTTTTGCAGTAAGAGAATTGATCCTCTACCAACCAAGTCAGCTACTGAAGATGTCAAGTTACTTGAGAAGCATCGTAAAGATTATATTCTCTCATAAGCACACTCCATTCAAGTTTTCTTTTGAATCTCCACTGACAAGCTTTAAGCCGTTTCAACACCGAAAGTATGTTTGTTTCCAGCATGTGAATCCATAGTTTGATACCATAGACACCCAGTATGAATCCACATGTTGGAGATAAACATACCTTAATAAATCTTTATTCATCTGCATAGGTCTAGCTTTAGAAGGAATATTCTTCTCACTGAAGTTTGGCTCATAAGGTAATTCTTCACTATTCACCACAACATCTTGAGAATCTGTGGATTTCCTAGACATGGTTCTAAAAATCAAACTCATTTTAAGGTCTTAATCTAGAGCCTTATAGCAGATTGACAAACCTAGTGAGTAATCATCCCAACCCTTTTACAGCCCTAAAACGTTTAACACCGGCTAACAACAGGCTCAACCCAACAGGGATCACCTTAGGCAGACTGCTACTTTTCCTAGGATAGATTAAAAACTTAAAACAAAGCCCGACTTCCCTTCTCATGGCTCTGATACCATAGAACTAACCCCTGTGGAGGATTCTTTCCCCACAAATTCATGCTCTAATGATACTAACCCCTTATTAGTTTATCTCAAAAGTCTTTGTGATTTGTAGGAAGATGCAGAACTTTGGAAAGGAAACTAGAAATGGTTGACTTTCTCAAAGGTTAGTAGGATATGCTAAAGGTTCAAGTCCTATTTTCCCTATTGGAAAATGGTGAGAATAAGCAATCCATCCCACTGGTGGATGAAGTAAAATTGAGTGAGGATGAGTGGAACAACTTTAAATTAAGAATGTGTTTTCATAAGAATTTTTATATTCATTTTAGGTCCAAGAAAACATTCAAATTCTTAGATATCATCTGTCATGGCCCCACTCTCCACTTGATATTGTCTAGTTCAAGGCTATAGTAGCACACACACGTCCCACCAACCAACACTGATTTTGCTTCTTTATTGGGCCTACACCCTAAAAAAAAGTCTTGATAGTATATTATGAAAGCCCTTCATATATGACTCTTCATCATTCACTCCTTGGGCGAGGTGGAATACTATAGTCCACCCCCTTGGGGCCCAATGTCTTCACTAGCATACTTTCAGTTGAAGATTAGGCTTTGATACCATTCTGTCATAACCCCACTCTTCATCAAATATTGTCTGATTCAAGGTTGTTGTGGTACACATATCCCACCAATCGGTTCCAATTTTACTTCTTTATTAGAACTACATCCTTAATAAAAGGCCTTAATAGTGTATTGTGAAAGCCCTTCGTATATGGCTCTTCACCATTCACTCCTCAGGCGATGTGGGATACTACATCATCAACCAATTGTTGTTATTTTAATATCTATTTACTTACAAATTTGAATTGTTAAGTAACATTTTGTTCATTTAGATGATAAGATGGGATGTATTATCGAACAACTTAAACTTATAAGCAAATGATTTTAAATAATGTCTATATTTATTTTTAAATTATTTTTAATAATTGAGGTATTGTATCTTAAATATATGAAACAACTATTTCCTTATCTTGAATTTTTATATTCATCTTAGGTTAGCGAAAATATTGAATTTCATAAATATCATCAACCAATTGTTTGTGTTTTAAAATCTATTTACTTACAAAATTGAGTTGTCCAAGAAAGTCTTATTCTTTTGGAGGGTGAGATGGGATGTATTACCTAACAACTTAAATTTATAAACAAATAGATTTTAAAGAATATATATCCATTATTTTTAATTACTAAGTTACTATATGTTAAACATATCAAACAACAATTTTGTTATCTCAAATTTGTATACACATATTAGGTCAAATGTTGAATTTCTTAGATATCATCAATCAATTATTTACGTTTTAAAATCTATTTTCTTACAAATTGGTGTTGCTACGTAACATTTTATTCATTTGGAGGATGATGAGATGTATTACTTAACAACTTAAATTTATAAGCAAATAGATTTTAAATAATGTGTATATTCATTTTTATATTATCTTTAATTGCCAAGGTACTAAATTTTATCTATATGAAATAGCAATTTCGTTATCTCAAATTTTTATATTCATCTTAAATTAGAGAAAATATAAAATTTCTTACAATGTTACAATGAGTTATTGGGCAAAGTCCCATTCATTTAGAGGATGTGATGTGATGCATTACCTAACAACTTAAATTTATAAACAAATGGATTTTAAATTATATATTTTAAATTATTAAGTTTTTGTATTTTAAACATATGAAACAACAGTCTCATTATTTTGAAAAATTTATATTCATATTGGGTTAAAGAATTTAATTTGTTAGTTAATGTCTTATTGATTTTGAGGATAAGATTAGATGTACTACCTAACAACTTCAATTTATAATAAGCAAATAGAGTTTAAATAATGTGTATATTCACTTTTATTATTAAACAATGATTTAATCATCTCAAGTTTTTATATTCATGTTAGGTTAGAGAAAATGACTTTTGGGAAAACGTGATGAAAAGATTATTAATACTCATCATTGCTGAGTGGCTGCAAGCATGATTGAGACTACTCCGGCAACCGGCACCAACCATATCTTCGTAAACCCTGTCGCATCATCATGCTTATGGGCAGCCTCAAATTATATTAAAGGGATTTTGCAGTGACTCTGGAACGCTGTAAGAACCCCATCCCTCTCCAAAGACGCTCTCATGGCCGACACCGACTCCACCGACCAACAGGAACTCCAAGCTCAATTGTTCTTTCACTTGATCAGCAAAAATCTTGTGATATTCTACTGTTAGTAATACTAACTTACAAGACAAAAATTATTTTCTTTTACCACTTAATTATTACCATAGGATGGTATTAGGGAGGCAGAATCATTGTACGCTGATTTTGAAATGTGGATAAGATTTTGGATGGGAGAGGCACATATGGAGCGGCCGAGTTCGATTCCAATAAGGTGGCTCTTAACGTTTTGATGTTAGGTTTTGACAACGACATCTGTAATGACTTTTTTGACTTGAAACTTTAATTATCAATTAAAACTTCACTTAAAAAATACAATCTTAATTAGCCATTGCAACTTCCTTTTTTAATCAAAGTCTCAATTGCCAATTGAAACCATATTTTTGTGGGAGAATGATACGAGACTCATGTGATTGAAAAGAGATCATATTGGATATAAGTTTTAAAAGGGGCATTTTGACCAAAAATTCAGAAAAACTATTGAATTTCTTAGATACTGTATTTTTATATTATTTTTAATTATTAAGATATTGCCTTTTAAATATATGAAACAACATTCAATGTTTCTTAAATATAATTCAATTTTTGATGTTTTACATAATTTTTTGTTTACTTTTTCATTTTTATAATAGAAAAAAAGTTTTTTTTTTTTTTTAAGCTACAAAGCTGCTCCTCATCTTATTGTTTACTTTTTAATTCGAGTCGTCTCTCATTCGGGTCGTCTCTCCAAAGACCCGATTATTAAGGGATTTTGCAGTGACTGTGGAACACTGTAAGAACCCCATCCCTCTCCAAAGACGCTCTCATGGCCGACACCAATTCTACCAACCAACAGGAACTCCAAGCTCAATTGTTCTTTCGCTTGATCAGCAAAGGCGACAAGGAGGTGACCGACCTCTGCAGTTCTCATCGTGAAGGCCCGCTACAGAGAATTAGTGTTTACAATGACACGGTCCTCCACATGGCCTCTCGCTTCAAACGAAGTAAACTGGTACGCGACTTACTGGAAATGTTGCCTAAAGAATGCAACCATGAACTTGCCGCTACAGAAAACAACGACGGCAGCAATGTACTCCACGAAGTAGCCGCCAGTGATACTATGAAAGATGTGGCGGAGGAGATGTTGAAGAGAGATCCAGAGTTGCTAATTGCGCGTAACGACTTAGGAGAGACGCCTATTTTTTGTGCAGCCCGCTACGGCCAAACTGAAATGTTTAAGTTTCTGGCTGAGGAAATGAAACTAACGAAACGAAATCCAGAAGATGGTAAACAGTATTTGCAGAGGAATGATAGAACAACAGTTCTTCATATTTCCATCTTCACCGAGTGTTTCGGTGAGTTCTTCTCTCAATTCATCTGCAAGTTTTTCCCTATAATATCCATTTCTATTATTAAATATAGAAATTATAGGCTATCCCAAGTGAGGATGTTTCGAGTTCTTGCAAGATGTGACAAAATAGGAGGATGATGGAAAATATGTTTGAGCTAGAAATGGAAAAATAAAAATAAGAAAAAGTCCAGAAAATAAAATTTTGAATAAATATTTTTTAAAAAAAGTTCAAGCATATATAATAGATTTTTCTTATATCATTCTCCCAATTTCTTTTTCTTCTTTTGCTCTCCTGTATATATAAACTTTAAATATTTTTCATTCTATTTTGTTTTTTTGGAAAAATGCATTTCTATACACTCAAATGAAAAGAAACCATAAAATAGGAACTCAAGTTTATAAAATACAAATTTTAAATAGTTATATAAAAATAATTAGTATTTATACATTTTTTGATCAAAAGTTAGTATCTTTGACCATTCAGGTACTACATTTTAATAATATAGGTACTACCTTTGACCCTTGACGATATAAAACGAATTATTTTTTGAGAATTTTTATTTTATAATTATTTTTTTTACATGAATGTATGAAAACTC
Source organism: Vitis riparia (assembly GCF_004353265.1). Classification (NCBI taxonomy): domain Eukaryota; kingdom Viridiplantae; phylum Streptophyta; class Magnoliopsida; order Vitales; family Vitaceae; genus Vitis; species Vitis riparia. The sequence continues at coordinate 13,285,593 of NC_048433.1, read as the reverse complement.
ATTATTTTCTTATTTTTTATTCTATTTTATTTATTTATTTTTCACTATTTTCAAGATAAATTAACTTTTTTTTTTTTTCTACTATATTTTACAATCCAAACAAAGCTTTAGATAATGTTTTCTAATAAACCTAAGTGCTGAAAATTTAAAAGATTAGTACATGTTCTAATGAAAGCCTTGTCTGAAGTAGCTTAACTCCTCCTTAAAGGAACTTCTTAAGAAATATCTTTAATTTCTTGAAAATAGATTTATTATTTTCATTTCATTTCTATTTTTAAAATTACTAAATCATAATAACTTCGTATAAAATACCAAAATTTTTTAGATACTTACATTGAAAAGCAATGAATGATTTATAAAAAGAAAAAAAGAAAAAAAAAAGAAAAGAAAAAAAAAATGGTTTACAAATTAAGGTTTCAAAATATTTAATTTATCTACCTTAAGTTGCAAAATTTTTAAAGATATAAGGTTCTATTTTTTTTATAAATATTGATATAATTTTTTAAATAAACTTTTAAAGAAATATTAGCTTCCCAACGCCCTTTTTGGCCAAAAGTTACTATATTGTGTAACTTTTGCTACTTTTAAGTCTTAATATTTTTCTCCAAACAACTTCTTAAATGTAATCAAAATATACAACAAAAGAGTTTTTATTATTCAAAACCTCTTTTTTAGGCCTAAAAATGGTACCAAAAACTATGTTGGTTAAGAAAATTCATAACCCACTTAAAATCATTTAAAAACTTCATATTTAATTGGTTAAGCTTGAAAGGCATGTGATGGGTTTGTACAAAGGGAGTTTATACTCTAAGGGGACATATCATGTCATGTCTTCTTTTCAAAGTTCAAAACATAAATGTTACTAGTAAAAAAAATATTAAGTTACACGTTTTAGATAATTTGCATATGCCCTTTAGTCTAGGTGCATGTCATGTGGATCTTAGAAATGGAGAAAGTATCAGGGAAAGCAAATAAAGAAAATTAAAAATTAAAAATTAAAAAGTTAATAATAAGATTAAAATCAATAAGCTTTACTTAAATATCATCTTCAAATTTATTTTTCTTTGTTTTTCTTTGTTTATAAAAATTAAATAGTTCATAAAAATTTATAAATTTTAAATAATTTTGATTTTATTTAATTAATCAAATAAGACAATTTATGTATATTTTCTTTTTCAAATATTTTTTGGGATACAAAGACAACATTAGGTCACTAATCTAACATTTTTGTTTTTTGTGTTATCTCTACAAAATTAACATGAAATAGAATTGGCCCATTTTATTGCGGAGAGCTACTCATATTTAATTGAAGAAAGAGATCAAGATTCAATGACTGCTCTTCAATATCTTGCATGCAATCCAACTGCATTTGAAAAGAAGAAAATAAAAACAAGGCGAGGATTCATGGACGAACTCATGATCTCAACAGTACCGACACAAGGACTCATGGAGATACTCATTAACTCCGGTATAGTACATTTAACTCCTTTCCTCATCAATATCTATTCTTCATTTACTCAATTACTCTTGTTTTTTTTTTTTTTTAGATAATAACATTTTTTAGAAATTCGGTATGGGCATTAACATAATTTTGGAATGCTAAATATAGTTTTATATATTTTCTCCTTTTTTTTTTTTTGAAAAATATAGTTTGGAAACAAATTAATTAGCTATCTTATAAAACAATGTATGGTTTACATTCAAGCTTTCAAGTTAATTAAACTCAATTGAACATATTTTAATGGATTTAATATTTATTTGCTCAATAAATAGAATAGAACCCATGCATGGTGTAGAATGGAACTTGAGCAAGTAAAATTTAATGTTTATAATTTATTCCATATTACAAAATGGGGCTCTAATGGATGTAATTTTTTTTCCCTCAAATTTTCCTGTCCAGTAAAATAAGGATTTGGTCTGATGGATTTGTTTAATAAAATTTGGTTCTTTTTTATATCCATTCACTATTAATTATTTACCTCAACTTCTTACAATTGTTAAGTAGTGCTTCTTTCCTTTTCTGTTACATATGTTTTTTTTTTCCCTAACAAATAGTGGCCTAAACATCTCACAATTGAAGTTCTTTTCCAGAGTGGCCCTCCAAGGACAACAGCAAGACAAGTGATGAAAGGTGAGATATGAAAAGTTTTGGTAAGCACCATACTTATTTATTTTGAAGGTTAGTGTTCTTAAAAGCTCTTGCATAAGAAATTTAAAATATAGTTAGAAATTTAAATTTTAGTGCTTCATTTGGACATACTTCCTAAGTAAAAGATTTTGTTTCAATTTAATGCATCTAGCCAAGAGGAGGAAGAATAGGATCAATCTTTTGTAAAAATGCCCCACCCATGGTCTGACCAAGAAAACCTCCTTTCTTGATTCTAATCTCATTTTTAAAAATTATATCTATTGTAACGGTCTCATCCCAATTGTGTAGATATTATTTACTTTGGGCTTAAAGGGACTCTTACAACTTTAAAATGTCTACGAGATTAAGAGAAACTCATATATATATATATATATATTCCTCTATCCTATGTGAGATATCATAAATACTCCAACCCCTCCTCCATCATATAGATACAATATCCTCGTTGTGTCTCACGAGATTGTAGGGTCAAATAGAGAAACACTTCTCATGAAGCCAAAAGAAACCCCCATTTAGGAGTCGAGGATCAACTTTGATACATTTGTAATGACTCGCTTTCAATCGTGTAGATATTAACCACTATGGACCTAAAGGGGCCCTCGCGACTTTAAAACGTGTCTACAAGGTTAAAAGAAGTCTATATATATATAGCACTAAAAACATTTTCCCTTATCCAATGTAGGGTATCATATTTATTATTTAGTGGCCTTCAAACCACCCACTGTTTCCATTTCCTATATATATAATATGAGACATCTAAATAAAAAGTAGAAACTCTAAAACAAAATGTAAACATATCTTATGTCTTTAAAAATTACTTTAATAAATTTTATAATTTGAGATAGTAAATTTTTTTATTATCTCAATTTTCAATCAATTTTTAAATCCATAACATTTTCAATATAAACCTCTAAGAAATCCTATATTATATATATATATATATAGAAACTATTACTATTTTCTACATTTAAAAATAAAAAATAATAAGTGTCTCCAATAGACAATAAGGTGTAATTTGGATAAACTTTTTGTTTCTCTTTTCTAAAATAGAAAGTAATCATAATACCTCTATAAAATATAAGAACTCTTTGAAACTTAATTCAAAAATATAATATTTTTAAAAATTGTTAAAAATATGAGATTTTTTATTAAAAAAATTACTACAAAATTTAGAAAATTTAAAAGTAATTTTTAAAAATGTAAGTTAAGTTTATATTTTTAAGAACATAAGTTAAGTTTGTACTTTTTATATAAAAGTTATTGTATTTTATATATTTTATAGAAGTTATTATTATTTTCTACCCTTCAAAATAAAAACCAAGAAGCATATCTAAATGAGCACTAAGGTATCAATTGGATATACTTCTTATTTTTTATTTTTAAAATTGAAACATAGTAGTTATTTACAAAGATTAAAATTTCTAGAAATATAATCAAAATTTCGATATATCATACTAGCCTTGATACAAAAAAAAAAAAGAAAAAAAAAAGGTTGAAATCTTTGCTTGCCAAAAATTGGCCAATATTGTCGAATATATCGATAGAATATTGGTCCACCAAGAGAAAGACCAACTGTTGATATTTATGATATTTCAACATCCCATGCAAAAAAGAAATATTAAAATAAAACTTGATTCAATTAATTAATTTGAATTATTTTAACTTACTTAATTTGACAAAATAAAGGCTAATCTTAATAGAGAAAAACACCCAAGAGGCGGGGTGAATTGGGGTTTAAAAAATTATTTTTCAAACACAATAAATTTATGCACAAGAAGCACAAATATAAATAGATAAGGTTAGAGAAAGCAAACTCAGATTTCATACTGGTTCAACACTTCCTTGCCTATGTCCACTCTCCTCAAGCTCCTAACCGAGTAAGGGTTCCACTATACTTGAAGTTTCAACCAAGCTTCTAATCACCTTTACACTTGGATTCTGGATCCAATGGGTTCTTACACAATCCCTTCAAATCTCTACTCACTTGAAGCTTTTAACACTCAAATAGTAAGCTTAAATCTCTCAACCAAACTCAACAAGGGCTCAAATACAACTTAAAAGCTAAGAAAAATCACAAGGGTGCACTAAGGAATATGCAAATGAAGGTTTAATGCACCAAAGAAAGAATGAGAGCTTTTGCAGCAAGAACAAGTAGGTAAACAAATAAATGTAGGTGTTCTCTTACTCATAAATGAAGTTAGCTCTCAGTTTATAGGTTTCTAGCATTGGGAGCCAAAATGCCAAAAAACAGGCTAGGTTGATTGAGTTGGGGGTCAATTGGTTCACTAGCCGTTGGGCATTAAATGCATGGCAGGTGACCATTAGGCCTCAATCGGACTTCGATCGGGAAGATATATCCCTTGACCAAGAAAAAAAGGCTATTGGAAGAGAGAAAAGATTTTTTGCATCTCTCGATTGAAACTCGATCGGGAAAGTGTAATTGATAGATCGGTACCCTAGTTGATTGAGCCCGTTGGCCACTACCTCAGTCGGTTCACCTTTTTTGGCCCAAAAACCTATCTTTTTTTTTTTTTTTCTCTTCTAACACTTGGCAAGGTCTTTAAGTAAATTAATATACCAATTTTTAAAAGATTTGCCTAAGGTTCATTTGATAAAACTCGGGTTTTTGATGGAAATGTAACTTTAATGCATAAATCGAGTTTTAAAAAATGTATGAAAATATATGAAAATCCCAAGTGCACTCATGCATTCATCTTACATATGTTTCTTATGATTAAAGGTCTCCCAAATGCCTTGATCTTGCATCCATTGAATCTTTTGATGAATTTCCAAACAAATACCTGAAATTGTTTATAATTCAAATCAATTAGCCACTTAACCATGATTTACTATCATCAAAACATGATTAAGAGAACCCTTGGGCTAACAATATCTCCCTTTTTTATGATGAAAAACCTTGGTTATCTAGGAGGAAAAAAAATCTTACCCTTAAACCAATCATGGATTAACAATCAAAATTTAAGAATTGAAAACAAAAAGATCAAGACATGTTAGAGAGTATTGCAACAAAAAACAATACAAGTCATCAAATATATAGGCATATCATATATCATAAGTCAAATGTATCAGTAGATCATATGTCCAATCAAACTAACATAACTAAACATAAGCAATGTATGATCCAATAAAGATGATATGCATGTAAGAGTCTCCTATATCTAGCCTCCTAGATCTTAAAATATCTCCCCCTTTAGTAACATAAAAAAAGAACAAAGGAGGTGCCCAACGAATCAAGGTTGAGGAGGTGGAGGTGGAAACGCGGAACTCAAGTAGGCCATAATGTCCTCATGCTATGCACCACACAATCCTTAATGCAATCAATTTTCTATTGAAGATACTTAAACTGAGAAGTGAACCCAGTTTGATACTTGTCCATCCTATCCTCCATAGAATAAAATCATGTGTCACTAACCATTGCAATCTCCACCATGCAAGTACCAAGAAAGCTAATTTGAGCAAATATATCCATCCAAGGAGCATGGTCAAGAGTATAAGGTACTTGAGGTTATGGTATCTTAGTATAGGTGGGCTCAGTGAATGTTGGTCTAGAGAAGGAGGGCTCGGTGTACAATGGTTGAGTAGATGGTCCGTCTATAAAAGCCGACTAAGTCATCACCGGCTCAAAAAAAAGTGGACTCAAACTAAACACCCCCGATCTATAAAGGAATTTCTGTCCGAAGTGAGGGAATATCAAGCTTGAGCCCTCTCTACTAGTAGCCACTCGGAGGGTCTAGTCCACCCTGAGGGTCTACTCCACTCTTCATCTCCTTAATCCCTGCCTCTCTCTTAACTCTAAGGTGTGTCTATCTTGTCCTCGTGGCTATGCTCTCTTTGCTTTTCTGATCCAAAAACCATTTGGAGTCTTCTCACATTTCATTCGCCCCATGGATTGATCATCATATCTATCATATGTATCATATGTATAGGGATCCTCAAAGTTCGTCTCTCTGCTAAGATCAATGCTAGCATCCTTGAATACTTGGGAAAGGAAGCGATCATAGGGGAGCAAGCACTCGAGTGGTGCTCTCACAACATGCAATCATATGCATCATATAGATATATACTTAGAAAATGATCATTTTTTTTTTTTACCAAAAATCAAAATTCCCTTGCCATTGGCCATAAAAAATTAGGGAATTCATCAAAAATCCTAAGTACACCCATGCATTCATCTTACATATGTTTCTTATGATTAAAGGTCTTCAAATGTCTTGATCTTGCATCCATTAAGTCATTTGATGAATTTCCAAACAAACACCTGAAATTCTTTATAATTCAAACCAATTAGCCACTTAACCATGGTTTGTTATCATCAAAACGCGATTAAGAGAACCTTTGGGCTAACAAATTTTATTTGTAAATTTCATTGCCCTATCATCCAAAATATAAAAACTATCATAATAATCTTCTTAATGAATATGTTTATATATTTTTTGTATAATAATTAAATATCAAAAAACTAAAATTTATAAATAAAATTATTAAAAATTTTAAATTAAAATATTATGCATATATCATTATTTCTTTTATATCCTTAAATATATTTAAACTAAATACTTCATAAATTTTATCGTACATAATTCCTTAGAGGAAAACAAATTAAAAAAACACACATGGGTAGCTTCTCACTGCAATTTGTAACTACACAAATGTTATTAATAGGTTTTGCAAATTGCTTCTCAAACTACATGGATTCTTTCTTGAACATACATCGATTGTTGATTGATCAACATCTCAATACTCAACACAAACCTATTGATAAGCTAAAAAAGGCTTCAATTGTTCTTTTAGATTTCATAGAAGAAAAATTGAGGATATCGATTTATTATTTTATTGAATTTTGAATTTGAGTCATTAATGTGTATGGGTAAATCTAGACCATTGAATAAAGAAATGAAGAAACAAAACTTAGTTATAGAAAGGAATGAGAGTTAAATATGTAAATCATAATAATCAAGTACAAAGTAATGATGTTTTCTAAACCATATGATACCAATTTCTAATGGATGACAAAAAATCCCTCATAAATCTATATTTAAATTCAAAGTTATTAAGTGATTATTGAAAATGGTATTTGAAAATTTTATAAGTTATATATATAATTTTTTGTTCAAAAATATTTGGTTCTATAAATTAAGTTATGATAGGTTACATAAGTTGTATAGGAGATTATTAAATAATTTAGGTATATAACTTTCAGCCATGCTATGTGAAATTTTGGGTAGATAAATAATTATATGATTAGGAGTGACCAAAAGGGGAATCCTTCACATGCACATATTCTAGAACCCATTTTTATTTTACTCAAAGTGAAAGAAGGAAAATTTAAAAAATAAATATTTTCATACAAAGATCACACTTTTAAAGAACAACTCTAAGGTATAAACAAATAGATATCATACCAAGGCAATGTTGAATAAATTAAATATATATATATATATATATATATATATATATATATAAAATGATATTTCAATACAAAGGCAATGTAGAAAAGAAATGAAACTATTTTTCCTTGTGACTATTTCTCATTTTTGGCAATTACCCTATTTTTAATAACTTTAAATGGCCTTTAAAAATATCAAAAAAAGAGAAAAGGAAAAAAAAATCTTTTTTGTAGATCCATCTACGCACTACTAGTAAAAAAAATTGTAAAATATTCCTCACCCTTTATAACCGATTAAATTACAAATGTATTATTGAAAGCTATTGTGGTTGGATTAATATGTACTATTAGACTTCAATTACCCTCTTCAATATAATAATATTTCTTACCTAAACATCATATAATACTAGATTATTTACTTGTGATACATTTTTATATTTCAATATATTATGTAAAAGTAATCCACCATGTCTCGTATTATTGAAAGCAGATTCTATTCACTTCAAGGACTCGTTAAGCTTTTGGTAAAGAATGATACATCATGGCATGCTAGTGTTAATTCTCAACAAGTTGGCTTAGGTGAGACTAAGGAGTTGGATATAGAAAAGGAAGAAAAAATATCCCAAGAAATTGAAGGACAAAACTCCCAAGAAAAGAAAGGAGAAAATTTCCAAGAAAATGAAGGTCGAAACTACCAAGAAAGTTCAACAAACTACAAGTACAAGAAGAGTGATGAAGCTCCATTATTTTTGGCAACAATGTCAAACATTCAAGACATTGTTGAAGAAACACTGGTTTGTCATCCTCAAGCACTTCAGCATATTAATAGGGAGGGAATGAACATACTACATGTGGCAATCCTTCACCGTCATATTGAAATTTTTGATATAGTGGCAAAATCTGAATTGCTTGCAAGAAGTCTATTATCAGCTACAGATAACAAAGGGAACTCCTTACTACATATGGTTGGCCTAAAAAGAAAAAGTCAAGCTAGTGAAAAGATGCAAAGCCCTGCATTCCAGCTACAAAAAGAGTTGTTGTTGTTTAAGGTGCACTTCTACTTACCCATTAATGATAACCATAAACATAGTGCTCATGCGTACACTTGTGGCAAGTCATTTGATTATTAATCTTCATTACTAATAATAATAATAATAATAATAATAATAATAATAATAATAATAAATTATTAAGTAATGGATGAAAAATATGCATCCAAGTTAGGAAAATGACAAGGTACTTATTAGGTACTAAATTTCAAATTTGAGTCATTAATGTATTTAATAAAATTTATATCATTAGATTCCAAATAAAACCAAGGTACTAAGAAATAAAACCTAGATGCAGTAAATAAGTCTTAATTAAATAGTGTTAGGGTTTTAACTATACCAACCTAAGATAATTGCCTAGGGGAGGGTGAATAGGATGATGGTTGCTTTTAACAAATTTAAATATAAAGAGCAAGTGACCATTGTATATAATAATATAACAAGTATAATGAAATGCAATTGAATATAAAGTAAAGAAAGTAAAGGAAAAGAGAAATGCAAACTTAAGATTTTATAGTGGTTCAAGCAACCTAGCATATATCCACTCTCTTTAAGGTTCAATCCCAAGCTTGAGATTCCACTATCCCAAAGCTTCTAAATCAAGCCTTCAAGGTTTACACTTGGATTAATTAGCTTCAGTGGGCACTTATATTTTTCATCGAGAAATGCCTTACTCTTGAAGATCTCCAAGAGATACCTCACACTTGGTAGACCTTAAGTGATACCTCACACTTAAATTTTTCCCTCAAGTGATACCCTACAATTGAGCCCAACTCACAAGGTATATAAAATAATATTCAATAAGAATAAAACTTCTATTTTACAATTTTTGCATAATGGATTATAAGGAAAATAAGGTTGAATGGTGCACTAAGATGAACTCTTTAAGTACACTTTAAAAACACTCCTTCAAGCTTAAATAATATTTAAGAATCATTTAGAACTCTTTCCCATTAATACAAGAATCTTGGAGCCTTTAAATAAGAGTTGGAAACCTAAATTAGTCATGCTTGTTAAGCACAGTTTAGGTTTAACAAGTCGATGAACCGATCGACCAACTATTAGCCATTGCGATTATTACTAGCCAATTGGCTCAACTAGTTGAGGCTTAACCTCAATGGTTGAACACATGCTATTAAAAGAAACAAAGTGCAAGTGCACCTTAACTGAACATGTTCCTCCTTACCCCAACTGATTGCACTATAAAGTGTATAAAAGACCTAGTTTGAGGCTTGGAACCTCTAATAACTTATATTCAACTTCATAAATCTTTTAAAACAAGTTTAGAAAGAATTAGATTCATAGTTTTAATCAAGAACATGAAATCAGTTAGTTTATAAGAGAATAAAATCGATTTTGATACTTAGATGAATTTATGTGCTTCAATTAAAAAAAAGTAATGTAATATGAACCTAGTGCACTAGCAACTTTACAAAAAGATCCTAGATAATAGGTCTTTATTCCTTTTCTCTTTGAAGTTTTCTCCTTCTTCTTGATTTTCCTCTGACTTGATATTTCTTTTATTGCTTCTTTAGATATCTTTTTGTCTAAATATACTTAGAATAAATCATTAGTGTCAAACTTTGTTTTATTATCATCAAAACCAAAATTAACCAAACTTTAGTTTCACAATCTCCTCCTTTTTGAGATGACAAAATCAAAGTTGCTCAAATACTTCCCCCTTAATATATGCTCCTTGATTTTTAGAAAATGTTCAATTTTAAGAATCTTAAGGATTAAATTTAAGGTGCTAAAAAATAATATAACCAAATATTAACAACACAAAGAGCAATTAGCAATTGGTAAGATAACAAATAGGATGCATGCATGTATATAATAATTGAAGTATGAAGCATCAATATTCAAGATTGCTGAAACAAATATTATCATCCTAGTACTATAATAACTTATTACTAATTTTCCTCCTTTTTGTCATCAACAAAAAGTCTCAATTAAGTATGATAAGAGAATTTATTAATCAATCATAAATGATGTCACAAAAAATAAATAATAAGCATAACATCATTTTTCCTCTTTTTCTTTTTCATTTGAAAATATATTTCAAATAAAAATTTTCTCAATCTTAGAGCATTTTCCAATTTAAAGCATGGTTTGCTAAAAATGGTAAGGGAATGAAATATTTTTCATTTAAAGCATATCGTTATTTCCCAACATATGCAATTTAAAAGATGCAACACATAACATGCATAATTTAACATCATTAAAACATGCAAGCATGTGATCATTTTATTTCACCTAAGGTTTTCATAAATGATGACTTCTTCTTAATACAAGCCTTGGGATAGCAATTATGTCAATTTCATTAAAATGATTTTTCTTTGTATGATCATAATTCAATTCATTTTCAATTGTTCTTTATGAAAAAAATTCAAACCAATAGGATAAGATAGAAAAAACAATTTGAACCATTTCTAAACTTCTTATGCCAATTTGATAATCCTTTTCATGATGATTGACACTATATCCATTCCTTTAGAAGAGTTTTTGATTCTTTAGAAATTAAAAAAAATCATTTAGGAATTTAATTCTAAATCTAATTACATCATGTCATGCTTATAAGGACTCTATTCTAGCAGATGACATATAGTTTTAGCATTTAATTACGCATTTTTCTTTTCTTTCTCATTTCACTCATGGATTGACTTTGGAATGGATACCTCATTTTCAATTTTAGTTGGAATATTATATCTATTTTGAATGACTTTCCATAAATCAAAATCAATAGACTTTAAAAACCAAGTCATTTTTGTTTTTGAATACCTATAATCATATCTGAAAAAGAATAGGATATCTATTTTTGTTTTCAATTTTAGTTGGAATGTGACATCTATTTTGAACTGAAAAACCTCCCATGAGTAGAGACTTAGGTTGATTTGCTATTCCTTACATATTATTAAGTTTTAAGCAAAAGACATTACTTTGATATCAATTGTTATGATTCTAGTTATACCAACTTAAGGTAATCACCCTAGAAGAGAGAGAGAGGGGAGGGAAAGTTGAATAAGGTGATGATCACTTTTTATAAATTTAAACTTACAAATCAAGTGACAATTGTAGCAATTGCATATAAAGTAAAGAGAGTGAGGGAAGAAAGAAATGTGAACTTAAGATTTTATAGTGATTTGAAGCAACTCAACCTATATCCATTCTCCTCGAGTTTCAATCCAAGCTTAAGGTTCCACTATATTTATGCTTCCAAACCAAGCCTTTATACTTTACTCTTGGATTTACTAGTTCTAATGGGCACATATAATTTTTCTTTAGTGATACCTCACTCTTTAATAGATGTCTCTAATAGGCACTTATAATTTTTCTTAAGTGATACCTCATTGTTGAAGAGATGTCTCACTCTTAAAGATCCCCAAGTGACACTCCACACTTGGACAAACCTAAGTGATACCTCACACTTAAATTTTTCACTAAATTGATACCTTATACAATTAAGCCTAACTCACAAGATGTATAAGAAAAAATTTGATAAGAATAAAACTTCTAGTTTACAATTTTGGTACAATGGAATATACAAAAACTAGAATTGAATGGTGTACTTGTTAGGATTGAGCCCTATAAAGCATGACATAATGTAACAAATTGAGATTCATTTATAAATTTATTTATCTATGTTTTTTGGTTTCTGATATGCATTAATTGGTTATTTGAGCATACATGCTCACATCACTTGCATTGTATATGACTTGGGTGCATTAGGAGTTGCACAAAAGATCCATGTCACGGGTTCCTTGTAGAGTGATAAGTAGTCCACAATTAGTTCATGGATTTGGGAAATCCATGCGAGACTGTAGTGCATTATCTCCTAATTGGAGGGATGACTTGTCTTGGTTATCAGGATGGTTTTTCCATAGTGAGTGTTCTAGTGTATGCAATGCACACTGGATAGGACTAATGGTGAATTATGATGTAAGACTATTAATTAATTATCATGATTCACCAAGCTACTATACTGCATAGACTCTCAACCTTGGGAAGGTATTGAGTCTTTGACCCATGGGTGAGACCTTAAGGTGGTCACATATCCTTATGGATGGAGTCATTATTGATGGAGGCTAGTGGTGGTAACAGGTATTCTCAATAGAGGCGCCATAATATCTTATGGGTTTAAGATAGTGTGTCCCCTTAGGTGATTCAAAGGACATGTGATCTAGAAGACTTTGGTCATAACATTTCCATTAGTGGAAATTTGACATATGCTTTTTGAAGGTAGAGTATGTCAATTAATCATATAATAAGTGAGATATGTAATTCAAGGATTGGAAGGGTAATCTTGATAGGTGATATAACATTAACTTATTAGATTATAGATACCAGTTCATGGGGAGTACTCTACATGCAATGGACTATTGGTCACAAACCCAAGCTTTGTCTCATTGTTATTTACATAGGATACTAAAATGTAGTTGATTCTCTATCGTGGGATCTTGAATCAACTTCAAAAGTGAATTCTTATGGAATTAATTCTCTTATGGGTTCCAATGGTTCCTGCTCAAGCTCATATACCTTGATGACATTGTCTATGAGAGTTGGATTGGCTTTAGGTTCATTTTTATGCATACAAACATTTTGATAATTACATAAGATTGCACATGAGTTAGTGAACAAGGTCTCTAAATTGGGTTAATTAATTTATTAGATAGCCCTATTACACTAATTAATCAATTAGGAACCTTTTTAGTCTAGATTAAGTGACCCAAGCCCCTAATGGGCTCAAGTAGCTTAAGCTTATGGAGAACCTTATAAATGCCCATTTAGGAAGGGTTTCTAGAGACTTGTCTTCCATCTTCAGAGAAAGAGTCATAGCCTCTACCCTTCTTTTCTTCCCATCGGTTGAGTGCCAAGATTTAAGGAAGAGCCATTGAGCGGATGACCGTGGGTCTATGAGAGTTCCAACGACTTCATTCAAATACTTCACTGCATGGACTTGATTTGAAAATATTCAAATTAAGTTCAAGTTTTCTTTTTTGATATCTAAATCTTATTATTGTTTAAAATTGCCTGTTTTCTCTAAATATAGGATTTAGATAAAGCCTGGGAAAGATTTGCATGTACCTAAACTGATTTGGGTGCAGGGAACAGAGAAATATGAGTTTTCCTATAGTACTAAGATGAAATACAAGTTTGAAAGCAAGTCACTTTGAAAACACTTTAAAAAGGCTTAAATAATATTTAAGAATGATTTAAAACTTTTTCCTAATCAATATAAGAAATTTGAAATGTTCAAATAGGATTTAGAAACTCAAACTAGTTGTTAGACACAGTCTAGGTTCGACCAATCAATTGGCTACTAGTTATTGGGGTTACTAAATCAAGCCTAACTGGCTTAATCGGTTTCTCTCTACTTCAACCCATCATATTGTAAAGTGTATAAAAGACCCTAGATAGTTTGAGGCCTGGAATTCCTGGAAACTTTTATTCAACTTCATAAACCCTTTAAAAATTCTTAGGAAGGATTAGATTCAAGAAAATAAAATCTATTTAGACATTTGGATGATTTTATGTACTTCAATAAAAATGTAATGTGCTATGAACCTAGTGCACCAACAGTTTTACAAAGAGATCCTAAGGAATAGGTTTTGACTCTTCTTCTCTTTGAGGTTTTTTCCTTTTTCTTAATTTTTATTTGATTTAGTATATTATTTATTGCTTTTTTGAAAATCTTCTTACATAAACATACTTAGGATAAATTATTAGTTTTAAATTTTGTTTTATTATTATCAAAACCGAGACCGGTTTCACAAATAGAGATAAATAGAACCTTTTTAACAAATATAAATATAAATAAGATCATCTTTACCACCTATCAATTTTTTTTTTGGCCATCACTTTTGTGTATGATATGAAAATTAACTTTTCAATGTTGTAAAATGATCCTTCAAGTTATCACTATAGGCTTTTTTAGGCTTACACAAGGTTAAATTAATGTATAGAGAAAATAAACAATACACCAATGAGATTCAAACTCAAGACCAAGCTACTCTTACCATGTTAAAATCCACTAATTGACCTTAAAGTTTAAGTTATTAGAAAATTACTAAAGAAAGAAAAAAGTATTAAAAAATAATTTTCTCATTTTTGTTTTAATATATAAAATATAAAATGTAAAAATAAAATATAATTAAAATTAATAAAAAAAACTTGAATATTTTGAAATTATTTAATCCTTAGATAAGAGTTAAAATAAGTAAAATGAGTTTAAAGTAATATGTAAAAATGATTTTTGATTTTAAATCTTTTTTTTTTTTCACTTTTTATTTCCTTATACTTTTTCTCTCTATTTTTCTCCACTTCCCTCAAATTATTTAAGAATCGTCTAAGAATCAAACACAACCTAAAAGTTCATGAATAATTACTTTGAAGGTTTTTTTTTCCCTAATATTTTTAATTTAGTCTAATGATAAATGGAGGGATTAGAAAGAACAAAAATGCTTGTATGTGTCACATTAGAATAACGGTGCTACTTGTGATTGAATGTGTGGGTGCAGAAAGTGAAGTCAGCCTGTAAGATGCATTTGACCAAGCCTCTCAACAAAGATAACCAGACTGCTGAAGAATTATTTGCTGCTAGGAATGAGAGACTCCATCGAGATGCCAAGGAATGGCTAATGCGCACCACTGAGAATTGCACCATTCTTTCTATTTTCATAGCCACTGTTGCCTTTGCAGCAGCCTACACGGTACCAGGCGGTCCTAATCAAGACACCGGTATTCCAATCCTTAACTGTAAACCCTTCTTTGTGGTTTTCATATTAGCTGATGTGTTCTCCCTCACTTTGGCTTTGACATCTGTGGGTAAATTTCTCTCCATCCTTACATCCTCATTTCCACTACAAGACTTCGAAACATATCTTTTTAAGAAGCTGACACAGGGAATTATATGTATGATCCTCTCGGTCTCAATGATGGCGGTGGCGTTTGGAGCAACAATCATCCTGATCATGACACATAGTAGGAAAAATGCTGTTTGGAGTGTGGTTGGATTTCTTCCTGTCCCCATTTTTTTTCTCTCATATTCACCTCTACGTTCAGCAGTCCTGGGACGTTGCACAGAATCTTCCAAAAATTTTGTTGCAAAATTCCTCCAAGGTGTTGCCATTGGGGTTCGAATATTCGTCTTTGTCCTCTTTTATTGTTTATATCTAGCTTTCAAAGGACTGTTCTGGACCGTGAAAAAGGCTTTTCGTTGGATTTGTGGGAATAAATCCGATACCCAATCTCCACAGCCGACTGAAGCTCCTATTTCTCAAGTTTTAAAGAAGAAACATAATTTCGTTTCAGAACTTTTTTCAGAGCATGTTGTCCTCTCTTCTTTTTCTATAAAGCAACAGAACTTGCCTGCGTAAGGTTAATAATTAGCATATTGAGAGTGTAGTATTAGTTGCTGACTCATTCTGATGCATGTATGTTTTAAATTTTAATTTTAGAGACTATATATATATATATAGAGAGAGAGAGAAGGTTTTCTTACTCCTTCCAAGCATTTCTCTCAGAAAAATGTTCATTTGTTCATTTGTATCAAAACACCCTTTTAGTCTTGAAAATACCAAAAAATTAAAGTTCATTTGTTCTAATTTTCTCTTCATTCTACCTATATATGACTTTTAAAAAGTGCACTATCATTTCCAAACCCAATGTTTCTTGATACTTCCATTTGACTATTACCCTTTGAATCAAGTACTAAATGCTACCCATTCCTTATTTTCCTCATTCTATTGGCAAACATATCCCCATAAGTTTTGTCCCTTCCGATCTTCTTATTAAGTTTCAATAGTTGAGCAAACAACCCCCATACCAAATTTTATATTCATTTTAGATCAAAGAAAAAAATTGAATTTCTTAGATATCATCAATCAAATGTTCATATTTTAAAATCTAATTACTTACAAATTTGAGTTGTTAGGTATTGAACTTCTTAGATATCATCAACCATCTGTTCGCATTTTAAGATCTAATTACTTACAAATTTGAGTTGTAAGGTAAGATCTTATTTATTTGGAGGAGAAAATAGGATGTATTATCTAACAACTTAAATTTATAAGCAAATGGATTTTAAATAATGTCAGTACGTATTTATTTTTATATTATTTTTAATTATTAAGATATTCTATTGTAAATATGAAACAACTATTTCCTCATCTTAAATTTTTATATTAATCTTAGGTGAGAGATAACATTAGATTTCTTAAATATCATTAACCAATGGTTTGTTCTTTATGATCTATTTTCTTACAAATTTAAGTTGTTAGGCAACGACCTATTCAATTGGTGGATGAGATGGGATGTCTTACCTAATAACTGAAATTTATAAACAAGTAGTTTTTAAATAATATTTGCATTCATCTTTATATTATTCTAATTATTGGTTATCTTAAATTTTTATATTCATATTAGGTTAAAAATTGAATTTCTTGGATATTACCAATCACTTATTTGCATTTTAAAATCCATTTGTTTACAAAATTGAGTTGTTAGGTAATGTCTTATTCATTTGGAGGATAAGATGAGATGTATTACTAAACAACTTAAATTCATTAGCAAATGGATTTTAAATACTATGTATATTATATATATATATATTTTAATTGTTAAGGTACTATATTTTAAACATATGAAACAACGATTTCGTTATCTAGATTTTTTATATTCATCTTAAGTTAGATAAAACATTGAATTTCTTAAATATCATCAACCAGTTGTTCACCTTTTAAAATTTATTTGCTTACAAATTTGAGTTGTTAGCCAATGTCTTATTCATATGGAGGATAAGATGGAATGTATTATATAACAACAATTTCATTATCTCAAAATTTTATATTCATATTAAGCTATAGAAAACATTGAATCTATTTGCTTAAAATTTTGAAATGTTAAGAAATAGGTTGATTCTTATCCATTTGGAGGATAAGATGAGACATATTACCTAACAACTTAAACTTATTTAATAAGCAAATAGATTTTAAATGTGTATATTCATTTTTATATTATTTTTAATTATTAAGGTACTATATTTTAAATATATGAAACAACATTTAAGGTTTCTTAAATGTAATTCAATTATCAAATTTCTATATAATTCTTTTATTTTTCAGTTTTTATAATAGAAAAAAGGTTTTATTTAAGCTACAAAGCAGCTAATAATCTTATTGTTATAAGTTTCATGATCTTATTTTCATACACCATCTCCAATCATATGCATTCTGATTTGAGAAGCCTTGTTGCTTACAAGTCTCATATGGATAGACGAGAGAATCATAAACAAGAAGTTCTTTAATTCTTATCAATAGACCATAAACATTTATTTTACTTCAAAACATTAGCGTATCATTTCATAAATGCATTAATGGACAAGGAGTACAAAAATGTAACCCATTGTGCGTGAACTTCTTGAATAGAAAATTTGTATTTGCAACTCATTTAATAGCAAAAATTCCAACACTAAATTTGGTATAAAATACTCAAAATAATTAGATAGTAAACATGTTCCTTAGTAAGAAAAAAGAGAAAGAAAAAAGAAAAAAAGAAGATTATTTAAATATTTAAAAAAAAAAGTTATGTATGTCTTTTAGAATTCATTTTAAATAAAATATTATTAATCAGTATTTTTTTAGAAAAATTATTATTTATTTTAACAAAAAACATAACTTATATTTTTATTAAAATATGAACATTCATGTTGTATACTCCTGGTTCTCACTACACTATTGAATTGCTACTTAAGGGTCTCCAAAAAGCCCGCGGCCCGCTTTAGGCCCGGCCCGGCCCAAGCCCGTCGGGCCAGAGCCCGTTTTTGGGCGGGTCGGGCCGCGGGCCTAATTTTAGGCCCGGCCCGGCCCGCCGGCCCGCCCCTTTAAAAAAAAACTACAAAAATAAAAATTATTAAAAAAAAATTCATTTCAAAATTTTATTCATTGAATTTATAATTACATTTAAAAATGTGGGAAAAGTTTACATCACTACAAAATAAATACATCCCAACTAGGTTGGCACCTATTTATTTGTCAATCATCTGTATTTTTCAACCACAAAAAATAAAAATAAAAATATAATATACATTTAGTCATTATTTTCTGGCGGTGATGGCGAACTATCATGCATCCATGAAGATCTTGATAATTTTAAAGATTCCATATCGGCAAGCATCTCTGTTTCTCGAATGGAATCGTACATCCTTTTATCTGCTATTTCCCAATCTTTCACACATATCCCTGCTTCAATAACATTTGGCGCTAAGTTGCATCGTTTTTTACTAACTACTCTTCCACCTGCACTAAAAGCAGCTTCTGATGCAACTGTACTCACAGGAATTGTTAGTACATCACGAGCAATTATAGAAAGCACAAGATATTTGTGTTGATGTGATTTCCACCATATTAAAATATCAAAATCTTCTTGATCTTCAAATAAAATTGTATCAGTATTAAGATATTTATCTAAATCAGATGTATTATTTGGAGAACTATTTGTTGTCTTTTTTCGACTTTTCAACATTTCTAGAGCTCCTTTATAAAAAGATGAGGAGTTTGTAGATGTAGGTGGTAATTTAATAGTATTAATATCATTACCAAATTTTTCTTTATAATAGTTATATAAATTATGTAATAATGAATTTATTTCATTTTTAATTTCTTCAATTTTTATTTGGTCATTAAAATAAATAACTTTTAACCATTCATCCAAAGCTTCAAATTTCAATCTAGGGTTCACAATTAAAGCAATATAAAAAATTAAAGGTATTTCTCCCCAATATTTTCTAAATTTTTCTATCATTGCAAATATTGTATCATTAAATATTTCAAAACTTAAATATTTTTGAAATACAAGAAAAATATTAGTTATTTGCGTAATAACTCGATTTGAAGTTGGATAATATACACCACAAAAAATGTTTGTTGAAGTATCAAAAATTTCAAAAAGATCTCTTAAAAGATCCGCAATATGTCAATCATAATCATTTAATGCATAAATATCTGCTTCACAATCATTGTTAATTAATTGTATTTCATATAATTCGACTACTTTTCTATATTTTGTAATATTTTGTAAAAGTTTATATGTGGAATTCCATCTAATGGCCATATCCAAATTTATATTTTTTCTTTTCATATTTAACATTTTGCAACAATGAAAAAATAATTCATGTTTTGCTTGAGAACTATTAATACTATATGCAATGCCTCTAATTTTTTCCAATGTACTATCAACATTTTTTAATCCATCCTTTACAATTAAATTTAAAATATGTGCACAACAACGCACATGAAATATTTTAGCGTGATCTTCTTTTACTTGCCAATATAGTTTTAGTCTATGTATTGCTGCATCATTATTAGCAGCATTATCTAATGTTATTGTCAATATTTTATCACGAATGCCTAAATCTATAATTTCATCATTTATTAAAGATGCTATATTTTTACCACTATGTGGAGCATTTATTAATTTAAATGAAATTATTCTTTTATTTAATTTCCATTCATTATCAATGTAGTGAGCAGTTATACATAAAAAACCAGTGTGAGTTAAAGATGTCCAAATATCAGATGTTAAACAAATATTTCCTTCAAAATTTGCAAAAAAAATTTTTTAAATTTCTTTTTGTGTATAAAATTTTTTCATAATATCTCTTTTAACTGTATTCCCAGACCAACCTTTAAATTGAGGATTAATACCTCGTTGAATTGTTCCTACAAAATCATGAGTTTCCATCATGTTGAAAGGTTGTTCTGCTCTTATTATATAATCAATCATTTCTTCACGACAGTTAAATTCATCATAAGAAAATGTTTTTAAATTTCCACTTTCATTTTTACCTAATTGCATATAATTTCTAATATCTACATTATTTTTAGTTTTACAATTTTCATGATGTCTTTTTAAATGACTTGTGCCTGCATTTGAGCCACCAGTAAGAAATTTATAACAAATTTTACATTTTGCTTTTATTTCTTTTTTATTATTTTCTAAAATTATTTCTATTCTATCAAAAAAATTCTATATATTTGAAGTAAATTTTTTGTTTGATGATATTTCATCACATGGACTAGATGAAGAAGCACTTGTCATATTATAATTATTGATAAAATATTATGCCAAAAATAATAAAGTAATAAATATAAAAAAAAATGTAACAAAAAAATAAAGTAGTAGGGGTGAAGTATGTTACTCAATTAGAGAACCGATGCAGAAATTCCTAACAAATTTAAACTCTTGGAGCCACCAATGCTTGTTTTGCACCACCAACAATATTGTATAATTTGATGGAAAAATAAAAGAATTTGAAATATTGTAGAATGTGAGAGAAATAGAGAGAGAAATAGAGAGAATTTGATGAAAAAATGAAAAGGAAGAAGATGTATTTATAGGAAGGTTAAAAAAAAAAAAATTGACCATGTGACCGTTGGAGCCTTTAATTTTTTTTTAAAAAAATAATATACTTTATTTGTATATACATATAACTAACTCAATTAATAAACATAAAAAGAATGTAGCTTAGTTGGTTAAAGCCTCAAGATTTAAGCATGAGGGGAGGGGTTCGAATCCCCCCCTCTCCCTTCCCTTGGTTTTATTTTGGCTTTAATAAAAAAGCCCGCCGACCCGGCCCGGCCCGCCCACCAGCCCGCCAACCCGCGGGCTCATAGGCCGGGCCGCGGGCTCATAGGCCGGGCCGCGGGCCTACCATTCTTGCATGGCCCGGCCCGTTGACCAGTCAACGGGCCCATAGGCCCGGCCCGAGCTGGGCCGCGGGCCTCTTATCTACGGCCCGGCCCGGCCCGCCCGTTGGAGACCCCTATTGCTACTTATCAAAATTGCAATTAATCAAATTACACCACATGTGTATAGATCCCATTATTTCAAACATTGTATTGTTTTATACATTTGTTTCATCCTTTCATTGTTTATACCCATTTCTATTTTTTTATACTTAGGTCTTATTATTTATACATTTATTTAAGGATTTAGATTTATCATATATTTTCAGTGATTTGGATTAAATATATCCCGTAATAACAATAACAACAACAACAATAATAATAATAATAATAATAATAATAATAATAACAATATTATTTTATTCTTTATCTTGAATATATATTCAGAAATATTGACAAACTGGCCCTAAGCAATTAGGTTACCGATTTTTTCTTCTTTTTAATAAATAATTATAACCTTATCAATTGGAAATTTGTGACGAAAAGATTATTAGTACTCATTACAAATGAGTAGGTCAAAGCATGGACTAAGACTAGTCCGGCAACGTCGCCAACCACATCTTCGTAAATCCTGTGGCATCCCCAAAAGGGATTTTGCAGTACTGCCCTCACTGTAAGACCTTTGCTCTCTCCTCTCCAAAGACGCTCATACGGCGGACTACGAAAGGTACTGGAAAGTGAGACGACTCTGCCGTAAACTTCGTGAAGGCCCATTATAGAGAATTAGTCCTCCACATGGTCGCTCACTGCGAACAAAAAAAAATCTGGTACTCGAATTGCTAAAGATGTTGCCTGCAGACGGCAACACTATACTCCACGAAGTAGCCACCAGCAACACCACGATCAGTGTGGCGGAGGAGCTGTTGAGGAGAGATGCGCGTAGGAACCCAAACGGACTTGGAATTATGGGCCTGGGCCATAAGGCTAAAAACTAAGGGCCTTATTAGAGGGCCAGGTCAGAATGTTTTGACCCAAGAAGAAACGGGGTAAGACACATGGGAGCTATGGGAGGAAACCATCTGAAGTAGTGGGAGCAGTTAGCCCAAAGTCAGGAATCGTGTGAAAATGGCGAAGTGGAAAGCAGAGTGGCAGAGGATACCCCCATTACTTCCGCCCTCGTCGATAAGCAGAGAAGCATATAAGATCTCAATCATGGAATGAGAAGGTTAGTGTTGGAATTGGGTGGGTGCCCAAGTTGGGTTGACCCAACCCGATCCAATATGTCAGAGATATGGGGGGAGTGGTTTTTAGGAGTTGGAACTGTGAAAAATTGCTCAGAAACCTCCCCACTAAAGATATATATATAAATAAATAAACAATCTCTCTGTGGCTCTCTGACTCTCGCATATTTTTTTTAAAAGAAAAGGATAGAGAGAACTTAGAAAAGAAAAGTTCTCTAAAGAGTAGGTGAAAGGTTTTTATGCTGTGAAACTAGGTGGTTCCGATTTGATTGTGGTTCTATTAAAGACTTGGAGTACTGAAGACTTGAATAGTGAAACAATTTTATTAGATATTGGATTTTTGTTAAAAAGGTAATCCAAAGTTTTTTTTTTTTTTTTTTTTTTTTATAACAATGGTATCAGAGCATGTTGGTTTGTTTTATTTTCTTTTGAGAAAGAACATAGTTTCTTATTTTGATTTGTTTTTGGAAAGAAGAGTTATCCTAAATAAAATAAAAAATTAATAATGGATGCAGTGAGTAAATGATGATGGATGTGCATCAAATGTGAAAATGATGGATGCACTAGATGCAAATGATATCTGCAGGGAAATGGAAAGAGGATAATATAATTGGATATTATAATTAATAAAATAAAATTGGATATTAGAATAAAATAAATAAATAAATAAAATGTAGTATAGCGGAAATTGGATATTAGAATAAAATAAATAAATAAATTACGGGATATCCCGGGATTTGAACCTAAGTCCGTTATTTTAAAATAGTCCGTTATTATCACCAAAGTACCAACACTTGATATGACATAAAATACCATTTATTGGTACTATATTGTTTATTTCAAATGATGAATGTTGACTTATGTATAAAATAATAATAAAAATAAAAATTTTGAGGGATAATGAAAGACATTTTTTATAATTGTGTATTTCTAATTAAATTTTGATTTGTTCAAATATTTAATTAAAGTATGGGTATATGTTACTCATTAAAATTAAATTAAATTCTTTTGGTCAGGTGCAAAATGGTACGAATGAAGAGAACTAGGAGAGTACTAAGGGGTAGAGGACCTTGGTCGTTTTTAGATACACTTATGAATTACAAGAGGGACCCTAGTCATTCTATAAATGAACGTGTGAATCATGTGGTTAATATGATCAAGTATTTGGAAGTGGAATATATTTTCTAGCTAGACCATAAAAAGCAAATTTTACAACTGTTATTAACAAAACCTGAGGATAAGGTTTTAGAAAACATATGGGAATTCGTTCAAGAAGGGCCTCAAGGTTTGACAAATAGGTATTTTGATGACTTGGTAGCTCTTTTCAAGGAACATTGGCAAATATGTTTTGTGAAGAATGTCATTAGACGAACAACAGTGCTTTCTATTTCTCTTAACTTGCAAAATGCAAATTTTTCAAATTCTATTAGGCATAAAAATCTTAGAGGGTTATGGTTATTAAAAACAACTTCTAGAGTTATAGAAGACACTGTGTATAATCCTAACATTGTTTCTTTTAGTTTCAAGGGAGAAGATTAGTTTTTCTTCTATATATTACATTTTCTTTTATGCTTTGTACATAAAATGTAAATATTTTGATATGCAAGACATGACATGTATATTTATCTTGTTGAATTAGTATATATATATATATATATTTTATTCGCATGTCTTCAGTTCTTTATATATATATTGTCAACACATACTAGTTGTACAATATTATTTCATGAAGTGAGAAGTTTTAGGTTAAAGGAAATTTATGTAATTTCTTGCCTAAAATATAAAATATAGATATGGTAATACTTGCATAGATTATTTCTAATTAGTAATAATTAAAATTGTGTATAGGAGCTGATTGGGAACATAGGGAACTGTCGTTTCTATTACAATTAAGGTTATTACATATTAGAAGATAATTAGAGCAAGTATGAGTATCGATATCCGTAAAAGTACCAACTAATAAGATTTGTGCAATATCTCTATGTAGTTGAATATGTTGATTGCAACTAAAAACATCATAGCAGAACTAAATGGTGATAATTATGAGATTTGGCATCGCAAGGTTCGATACATCCTTGAAGAGCAAGAGGCTCTTGAAACACTAAATCATATTATGCAAGAACCTGAACAAGGGAACTCTGCTCAACATAGAAAAGATCAGGAGACTTATGTGGCCTGGAAGAAAAAGAATTTTTTAGCTCGCATTACGTTGTTAAGTTGTATGCAAGATGATCTCTTGATTGAGCATGAAGTGTACCAAACTACTCATGAGATGTGGGAAGCTTTAAAAGAAAAGTATGGTGGACTTTCAGCTACAAAGATGAGAGAACTTGTAATGAAATTTGGAAATTACAAGATGTGATCGAACCATACAATGAAACAACATCTCAAGGAGATGAAAAGAATGATAAGAGAGCTTAAGACATCCAGACATGTCTTCACTGATGAGCAACAGGTTAAGGCAGTCATCAGATCTCTACCAAAGAGCTGGGAACACATGGTGATGAACATGACACATAATGAGAGTGTCAAGACCTTTGATGATGTAGTTCACCATCTTGAATTGGAAGTTGAGCAACTTGTGGTTGCTAGGCTTAATGAACAAGCTTATGTAGCTGAATCTAGTTGACGCAAAACTTTCGGCTTTAAGCGTAAGAGAAAATTCTTTAAGAAGAATAAGAAATCTGATGATGCTTCAAAGAAAGGAAAAATCGGGGCACGTAAGAAGTTCAAGCGTGTTAAGAAGGACAATATCAAATTGAAATGCTACAATTATGGCAACAAGGGTCATTTCACTCGTGAGTGCACTGAGCCGAAATAGGTATGGTCTTGTTCAAATAACTCATGTGCTTATGTTTCTAGTTGTGTAATGTTAATTGAATCCATTCCTTTGTGGACTGTAGACTCAGCCGCCACAGACCATATAGCTAGAGATCGAGGAGCATAGGTAGAGTTTCGAAAAATTAGTTCTGGTACAAGATGAATCTATGTAGGAAACAACTTCAAAGTTCAATTCAAGGGCATTAGAATGTGTGAATTGGAGTTACACAGAGGGCGTACCCTATTTCTACATGATTTTCTTTATGCTTCGGATATTCGACGAAATTTGGTCTCTATGTTAGTCCTTCTTGGTTTAGGTTTTAATTTGAATTTTCATGATTTAGTAATGGAGTTGTATTTGGGAACAACATACTATGGTTTTGGATTTATTCTAAATGGTTTTATGGTTCTGGACATTGATAATTGTGTATCATCTAATACTAATGATAGTTATTATTCATTGATGACTACTTCTAGAAATACATGTGATAATGTGATCATATGGCATGCTAGACTAGGGCATATTGGATAAGAAAGAATGAATAAACTAGCTAGAGAAAATCTACTAGGTCAATTCACTAAAATTGATATGCCAACTTGTGAATATTGCCTAGTAGGTAAGACAATAAGAAAACCATTCGGAAAAGGAACTAGAGCTTAAATACCATTGCAATTGATCCATTCTAACATTTGTGCTCCTATGAGTGTTAAAGCAAGGCATGACGCCTTGTATTTCATCACATTTATAGATGACTTTACTCGTTACGGTCATGTTTATCTGATTTCTCATAAATTAGAAGTATTAGATTGCTTCAAACACTACATTAACTTAGTTGAGAATTAGTTGGATAAAAAGATTAAAACATTAAGAACAGATTGAGGTAAAGAATACCTATTAGAACAATTTAAATATTTATGTGATGAAAAGGGTATTAGTAGACAACTGACTATTTCAAGGACTCCACAACAAAATGATGTTGCTGAGAGGAGGAATAGAACGTTGTTAGACATGGCTAAGTCAATGATGGCTCAAGCAAATCTTCCCATTTCATATTAGGGAGATGCATTGTTTACTGCTACCTATGTACTTAGCCGAGTACCCTCAAAGATTGTTGCATCTACTATATATGAGTTATGGAATAATCGAAAGTCTAATTTAAGCAATTTGCGACCATGGGGGTTAGCAGCTTATATTCACATTCCTTCTCATAAATATGGAAAATTAGGTCATAGAGGAAGGAAATATATCTTTATAAGATACAATGAACACTCCAAAGGATATGTGTTCATAGGTGAGCATGAAGATGGAAGAGTAATTGAATTAGAATCACGAGATGCTACATTCTTAGAGGACGATTTCCCATGTATAGGTGAGATTGATAGGGATTTACATCTTTATGAAATGATGGATCCTGGCATAATATCTACACCCAAACAACAATTGATGCCTGAACCTAGTAGGAGTGAATTGGTACCTATAACAAGTACAATAAAAGAGTTAATATTGAGAAAAAGTTATATACAAATTATTCCTTGACGACGATTTAAGATTGAAGGGGAAGTTTATATTGTTACTCAATATGATGATGCTGAGCCTAAGTCGGTTCAGGAGGCTCTAACGTGTCCAACTAAGAATGAATAGAGAAAAGCTATGGAACAGGAATTGGAGTCAATGCAAAAGAATAAAGTCTGGGACTTGGTTGATCTGCCTTCAGATTGAAAAGCTATTGGGAACAAATGGGTTTTTAAAATAAAATGAAAGGCAGATGGATCTACTGGAAATTATAAAGCTCTATTAGTTTCTAAAGGTTATACCCAATAAGAGGGTATAGACTATGAGGAAACTTTCTTTCCAGTAGTTAGGTTTGCCTCAATTTGCCTCATTATAGCTATAGTAGCTAATATGGATTTAGAGCTACACCAAAGAAATATATATGGAACAACCAGTAGGTTGCATTATCCAAGGCCAAGAATGCAAAGTGTGCAGGTTAAATCAATCGATTTATGGCCTTAAGTAATCATCTAGACAGTGGTACTTGAGATTTCATTGTGTGATAACTTCATACAATTTCACAATGATTAATGAGGACCATTGTGTTTACATTAAACAATGTAAAGAAAAATATGCCTTATTATCTTTATACGTGGATGATATACTTATAGTTGGAAATAATTTGGAGTTTGTTCAAACCGTTAAGAGATGGTTATCATCTACTTTTGAGATGAAAGATATGGGAGAAGCATCTTATATTCTTGGAGTAAAGATCCATAGAGATCGTTCTAAAAAATTAGTGGCTCTTTCACAAAAACACTATATTAAGAAAATCCTTGAACGATTTAATATGCAAAATTGCAATCCCATTGATACTCCATTTGTAAGAGGTGAAAATTAAGCAAATAAATGGGTCCAAAGACTCTAGAAGAAAAGAAAAAAATGAGTAATGTTCCCTACTCCAATGCTGTTGGGAGTCTAATGTATGCTACGATGTGCACAAGACCAAACATTTACTATGTTGTTGGAATGGTTAGTTGTTACCAAGCAAATCCTGGAATGAGCATTGGAAAGAAATAAATAGAATTCTTAGGCATCTAAAAGGCACTAAGGATTATTCTCTTTGTTATCAAGGCAAAGAATTGCTTTTGGTGGGTTATTCAAATGTCGATTGGGTAGGTGATCTAGATGAGCGTAAATCAACATCTGGATGTATATTCTTGCTTAACAATGGTTGTATCTCGTGGAGAAGCAAGAAACAGACTTGTATTGCTTTGTCAACCATGGAAGTCGAATTTATTGCTTGTCCAATTGCAACACAGGAAGCTATATGGTTGAGAAGATTTTTGCAAAGCTTGGAAATAGTTAAGGATGTTTTTGGGCCAACAACAGTCTATAATGATAGTTAAGCTACGATTTCTTATGTAAAGGACCCAAAATATCATGAAAGAACTAAGTATATAGATACCAAGAATAATTTTATAAGAGATATTATTGCACAAAATGAAGTGATCATGAAATATTTACCTACGCATGAGATGGTTGTTGATCCATTCATGAAATCCATTTCAAGAGACATGTTTTCTATACATGTAAAGTCAGTAAGACTACGTAGGTTATACTTTATGTTGATTATATGACATGGATCATTATTGATTGGACATAAGATACTTTGTAAATGATCAAATGAGATGAGTATTTGTTATTCATATCATTGAATTTGTAAATAGTACTTATACATATATGCTCTTAAATGTATGTCAACAGGCAGAGGTTGGCTCTCTCACATGAGCAACCACCCCAATTAATATGTTTATAAGTTGGGATGAGACACAAAATACTAATGATGATAAATTAGTCAAAAGTATACAAAGGATGATGAGTGTCACCTTGATTAAGTATCAAGATGAGGCCTATAATAGATGACATCTTGACCGAATGTAATCACCCACAATTACATTTTTCTGTTTGAACCGGACTTGAGTTTTAGCATATAAGGTTTAAGGAGAACCATAGATGTAAAACTCAAACAAGCTGTTGGTGTGAAGCTCTTAGTTGAAGTCCGTATGGTGGTAGTTTGACATACACTCTCTAAGTGAAGAGAAACCACCATAACATGTATTTCATACTACATGTGTGAATGTGATTGATAAGGAAAGTGAGTGATTAATCCATGCATTCTCACCGTGTGAGATTCTTAAGGCTTATTACAATTATAATAACCCACTATTATACTCTTTGTATTTTTGGCTATGTTTTGAGGTGACAAATTAATGTCGTTACTTTGGTATGTTTCCAATGGAAATAAAATAATTTATCCTTATGGGACATATTGGGCAAGTGATTAATTTGAATCTAAAAGGCATGAGCCTAAAAGAAAGATTTTTTTTTTAGTTAAATTGATAAAGATGTATTCACGGTCAACCAATTATATTGCTTTTGTAGCTAATATAATTGTGAATACATTTATATTGTTGAGTAGTATACAACTTTGAGGGATTAAGTGTATACATTAAAATGTTACTAAATAATCTAGGGTACAATGAGACATGATTATAACTGTTCACTAATAATTTTGGGGTTAAGCTATTATGTATCCCTAACATGTACATAACTTTATAAGCTCCCAAATAGTAGATGTGCTCGCATGGTCACATGGCCCATTTGCCTGTATGAATCACCTTAAAAAAGCTGAGAGAATGGACTTGGATGATTATTGATCGGTTGTATCAACCCATCTTGTGCAAGTGGGAGATGTTTGAATTGGGTGGGTGCCCAAGTTAGGCTGACCCAACCCGATCTAATATGTCAGAGATATGGGGGGAGCGGTTTCTAGGAGTTGGAAGTATAAAAAAACTGCTTAGAAACCTCCCCACTAAAGATATATATATATATATATATATATATATATATATATATATATATATATAAAATCTCTTTTTGACACAATATATCTTTGACTCGATCTCTCTGGCTCTCTGACTATCGCATTTTTTTTAAAAAAAGAAAAGGATAGAGAGAACTTCGAAAAGAAAAGTTCTCCAAAGAATAGGTGAAAGGTTTTTGTGCTGTGAAACTAGGTGGTTCCCGATTTGACTATGGTTCCATTAAAGATCTGGGCTGAAGATTTGAACAGTGAAACAATTTTATTAGATCTTGGATTTTCGTTAAAAAGGTAATCCGAAGTTTTTTTTTGTTTTTTTTTTTGTTATATATATATATATATATATATATAATAGTAAGAAAAAATGAACTTAATAAAAAGTAATTTTCATTCTCCCATGGGGCGCCAACTGGCTTTACCCTCAGAGGAGTTTGCCTGGGCATCACTAGGCAAGCCTTGAATTGCAGGTAAAAGCGAGATGAAAAATAGCCAGAAGTTTAGGACCTCAGCTCCAACAATGCAAACATGCTAATTGCATGCAACGACTTAGGAGTGAAGCCTATTTTTTGTGCAGCTCGCTATGGTCAAACTTCAAAGTTCGAGTTTTTGGCTAACAAAATGGGACTAGAGCGACAAAGTCTAGAAGATAGTAAAACTCATTTGCAAAGGAATGATGGCACAATAGCTCTTCAAATTTCCATCGCCTCTGAGTGTTCTAGTGAGTTATTATGCTCTTAATTCATCTCCAAGTCCTAGTCCACTTCTATTTTTAATATCATTATTTCTCAAGCCTCACAAAATTAAGGTTATGTATATTTCCAAAAGATACCATCGAAAGAAAAAAATGTTAAAAGAAAATTATTTTTTTTGTTTGATTGTATTAAAAGCAGTTACAAATGTATACATTTTTAAATTATTTAATATTTATATAAAATGTTTAAAATAATTGAATAGTGTATAAAGTATTATACAAAAATAATTTATTGACTTTTATATTTTTATTTTTCTTCATTTCTCCTTTCATTTTACTCTATTTTCTTTTCTTTGTATTTTCTCTAAAATTTTTAGGAACCAAACATAACCTAAGTTGTTCAATCATGAATGGCTTAAGTTGTTAAAGCCTTTGAAGAACTTTTTGCTACAAATAGAATTTTAAGATGAAATGCAACTTCTAAAGTATTTGAATGTCGACTTTATAAAGCATATATTTAATTTAATTTAATTATTACTACTAATTTAATATTTTTGTTTTCCTTCTTATCTCTACATAATTGATATGAAACAGATTTAGCCTTGTTAATTGCCAAGCACTAGCCTCAATGACTACTCTTCAATATCTCTCATGCAATCCAATCGTATTTAGAAGAGGGAAAATACAAATAAGACAAGGATTCATAGAGTAACTCAGCAAATCTGAAATTAAAAAGGAACAAGGATTTGTAAAGTATATGATCTATTTATGTATATTCCTTCAACATCATCATCATTATCTATTCTTTATTTATTGAATTACTCTCATTTGCATTTTTATTTAGAAGGCAAAATCATGTAGAAACTAGGTGTGGGATTAATATTCTCTCTTTTTGAAAAATTTAGTTCAAAGTTGAGTTAACTAGCTAGCAATCTTATAAAATGCAGCTCATTCTTTTGTTTAGTTTAAATTGCTTTTTGAAAATAATATACGAACTTATATGGAGGTGAATTCATAGTTCAATTGCAACTTTCTTTGAGGGACTTGCTCTAACTAACGCTTATAATCTTCTTTAATGATATTTATATCAGCTCCCCAACTTTAGGCTACTACAAGCTTGCTACTTTCATCATAGTTGCATCAATAAACTACTTCCTTCGTGTGATATTAAACTCTTTCTTTATGATTTATATCTTTTAAAATGTTTATAGGCTAATTAATAACTTATATGATTTTGATTTGAAAGAAAGTTGTAATTTCGATAATGTTCCAAATTATATTTTATTAGTCTCAGAAATTGACTTATATATTGTTATGGGGAACAAAAGAGGAGAAACATATAGAACAATGTATGATATACATTCAAAATTTCATGTATTTAACTCAATTGAACCCATTTTAATTGCTTTAATACATAGTAGTAATATTTATTCTCCATAAATAGAATAGGAGCCATGATGCAAGCTAGATATGTAGTAGAATGGAATTGAGTCATATTCAATGTCCCTAATGACTTGTGTTTTGAAATGGGGGCTTTGATGGGTATAACTGTTTTATTCACAATATTTTTTTTACTAACAAAATGTGGATTTGTTCCCATGGATTTTGTTTCTTAGTTGATCTAATAAAATTTGGATATGTATTTTTTTCATTTCCATTCATTAATAATTGTTTATCTTGATTTCATTAGAAGAGGCATCATAAGAGATGGAAGGTAAGAAATGAAAAATTTGGTATGCACCTTGGATAATAATTTATTTTGATGGTTAGTGATTTTAAAAGCTATTGCATAAGAAATTTAAAATATAATTATAATTTTTAGTTGAAGGAGAAAAAACAAACTAGGACAACTTCCAACTTGAACATTAATAAAAGGAAAATTTTAGAATCTAAATTTATCATCATATCCAACTTTGAATTTCACTCATTGGTGTGTATAAACAAATTTGAACTATAGAACAAAAATAGATAAAAATATGACTTTGATTATGAAAAGGAATGAAACTTATATACAAATAAACAATAAAATTTTAAGAAAGAATAGGTAGAGAGTTAGGTTTTACATTGATTGTGATCAATTTAGTAGTTAAATTTTTAAGGAAAACTTTAAGGTAGAGAACATGTACCTTATATGTAATTCATAATATGAGGAGTTGATATATGTGATAAGATTATACAAAGGAATGAAAATAAGGTACAAAAAATGAGACATTAATACAAAGTCAATATGCAAACAAACGTAACCCTTTTTGCAATGTGAATAATTTTGATCGGTAATGACCCAATTATTAGTAATGTTTAAAAGGTTGTTAGAAAAATTAAAAAGACAAAGGAAAAGTCTTCTTTATGAATCAATTGACCCACTAATTGAAAGTTATTGTTGTTATAGTATTCCATTGGTATAATATAAATCAAAATGTGTATAGGCATGTATGTGAGGACTCAAACTATTAGACTTCAATATCATATAATACTTTCATTTACTTATGATAAATTTCAATATTTCAATTAACCGAGTTTTCTAGAACTAGTTCGTTTGTGTGTTTCATATAATATCAAGTCATTTACTTCTAATTTAGTGTTTATATGGTCCAATAGTTAAATTTTAGATTTATGAAATATGATCCATATCATAAAAGCACTTTTCCATCAATTAGTTTTCAATATTATATAAAAATAATCCTTAGTGTCTCATGTTACTAAAAGCAGAAACTCCCTTGAAGAACTCATCATGCTTTTGGTAGAGAAAGATACTTCATGGGATGCTAGTATTAATTCTCAAGTAGTAGAACACTCCTTTGAAGTATTGTCCCAAAAAAATGGAGGACAAAACTCCCAAGAAAGTTCAACTAGCAAGTACAAGAAGAGCTATGAAATTTTTGGCAATAAAGTCAAATATTGAAGAAATTGTCAAAACAATACTTAGCTTCCAGCCTCAAGCACTTAAGTATACTAATAAGAAAGGAATGAACATATAACATAAGACAATCCTTTACTGTCATATTGACATATTTGACATGGTGGTAAAGTTTGAAGTACTTGCAAGAAGGCTATTATCAACTACGAATAATGAAGGGAACTTCGTACTGCATATGGTGAGTCTAAAAAGAAAAACTCAAGCAAGCGAGAAGATGCAAAGCCCTACACTTCAATTGCGAGACGAGTTGCTTTTGTTTGAGGTGCACTTCTACTCACCCATTAGTCATAAATGTATGCATTGTTCACCTACATTCACTTGGGACAGGCAATTTAATTGTTTGTGTTCATTACCAAAAATAATAAGTTATTAGATAGGCAATAGATGAGAAATATGTATCAAGTTAGAAAAATGTTAAGTTACTGAATGAGTGTCACAATAAATTCTAAATTTGAGCTATTATTATGTAGAACAAGATATTGATTCTAAAATAAAAATACTAAAAGATGAGACTTAGATATAAATAAATAAAATCAAATTAAGTATAAAAAAATAATCTAAATATAGTTAATAAATAGAAACTTATAAGAAGTATAAACAAATAAGATCATTTTTCACATATACAGTTCTTTGTTGCCTATCACTTTTTAGATATATATATATATATATATATAAGGTATACGGAAAGCAATTTCCTTACCATAGAATGATTAATAAATGCATAGGAAAATAATTAAACGCATTAATGAGATTCGAATCCAAGACTTCCCATAACCCAAGGTACTTATTAAAAGCTACAGCACCTATAAGTTTAAGTTGTTAAAAAAATAATATCAAGGTTACTAGGATTAAAGCTTAAAAGTTCATTAATAATTGGCTTGAGTCACCATGTTTTAATTTAGTCTGGTTATAAATGAAGGGACTACAAACAACAAAAATGCTTTTATGCATTCCAAGAATAACGACTTATGATCGTGTGAGTGTGTGCAGAAAGTGAAGTCAACCTGTAAGATGCTTGTCAACAATCCTCTCAACAAAGAGAACAAGACTACTAAAGAATTATTTGCTACTAGGAATGAGGAACTCCATCAAGAAGCCAAGGAATGGCTAATGCGTACCACTAAGAATTGTACCATGTTTTCTGTTTTCATAGCCATCATTGCCTTTGTCGCAGCCTACATGGTACTAGAAGGTTCTTATGGAAACACCGGTATTCCAATCTTTTACTCTAAATCCTTCTTTGTGGTTTTCATTTTAGCTGATGTGTTCTCCCTCACTTTGGCGTTGATATACGTGGGTATATTTTTTTTCCATCCTTACATCCTCATTTCCATTAGAAGACTTCAGAACATATCTTTTTCAAAATCTGATATAAGGAATTATATGTATGGTCCTCGATCGTAATGATGACAGTGGCATTTAGAGCAACAATCATCCTAACAATGATACATAATCCAAAAAATGTTGTTTGAAGTGTGGTTGGATTCCTTCTTATCCTCATTTTTTCCTATCATATTCACCTCTACGTTCAGCAGTCCTGGGACCTTTTAAAGAATGGCTCAAAAACTTTTTTGTAAACTTATCCATAGTTTTTGCCATTATGATTTTAATATTCATCGTTGTCCTTTTTTTTCTCTTGCATGTAAACCTATTCGTTGGATATCAGGGCATAAATCCTAGCCCAAATCCGATTGAAATAGGTAAAGAATAATAAAAAAGAAAGGTTAACCTTATCAAGTAGGTAAAGAATAAAAAATAACTTTGTCAGCCTTATGAAACAAGCAAAGAATCATACAAATAATGCAAATGCTATTAATTAAATTTGTTAATCTTGTCCTAATGCACACATTTTTTAAAGCCAAAATGTTCACTTAGCCTACAGAGAAAATTAATTCACTTGGGCATGATCTAAATTTTTATTTATATCATTTTCAATATAATACCAACAAAGAGCAAATATAATTTTCCATGGCAAAGATGCCATTACATTTGATGATGTTTAGAATGCCTTGAATGCTAAGGTGTTGGATATGAAGTCCTTTGAAAAAACTAACATTGTTAAAAGTTTAACTACTAAAGGAAGATCTCAGAATAAAAATAACAATGGAAAATGAGGAAAATCTCATTCAAGCTCAAAGTCCAAAGGCAAGAAAGATTATAGGAATGTCAAGTGCTATCATTGCAACAAGATGGGACACATAAGAAGAATTTGTCCAGATAGACAAGAAGAAGAAAAGACTCAAGCACAAGGAAGTGTTGCCTTTATAGATGATGGTTATGATGGTGCAGAGGTACTCACTATTACATTGAATTAAAATCATGAAGAATGGGTTTTGCACTCAGGTTGCACCTATCATATGTGTCCAAGAAGAGATTGGTTTTCATCCTATCAAGAAGTTAATCGTGGAAAGGTGTTGTTGGGAAACAACATGAGCTGCAGTGTGGTTGGAATTGGCATAGTGGCTATTAACATGTTTGATGGAATGACAAGAACTCTCAAAGAAGTTAGGCACATACTAGACCTGAAGAGAAATCTATTATCTCTTGGAGCTTTGGACAAATCAAGCTATAACTTCAAAGTAGAAAATGGGAAATTAACAATTTCAAAAGGTGTCATGGTTTTCATGAAGGGTCAAAAGAGAAATGGCTTGTATATCCTAGAAGGTCACACATTGAAAGGTTTAGTGGGATAAATTTTAAGAATTGAAACTGATAAAACAATTCTTTGGCATAGAAGACTTGGTCACTTAAGTGATTGAGGCCTAAAAGAATTGCACAAGCAGGGCTTATTGTGTGGAGATAGCATCAACAAGATTGATTTTTGTCAGTATTGTATTCTTGGTAAGCAACACAGGTTGGCATTCAAAGTTGCAATACACAAGTCAAAGGATGTATTAGAATATGTGCATTTAGATTTATGGGGGCCTACAAAAGTCTCTACTCATGGTGGAAACATGTACTTTCTATCCTTGGTTGATGATTACTTTAGAAAATTTTGGTTATACTTGTTAAATACTAAAGATGAACATATTGTCCTAACAAAGGTTAAGGAGTGGAAGGCTTTAGTTGAAAATCAAACTAATAAAAGAGTAAAGGTGTTAAGGACAGATAATGGGCTAGAGTTTTGCAATGAGCAATTTGAAATGCTCTATAAAAATCAAGGTATTTTAAGACACAGAATAGTGAGGAATACACCTCAACGAAATGGCTTAGAGTAAGGTGTATGTTGTATAGTTCTGGCTTATCTAAACATTTTTGGGGTGAAGTTGTAATGAAAACTTGCTATTTAGTAAATAGAACTCCATCTAGTGCTATAGACTTTAAAACTCCAGAAGAGCCTTGGTTTGTAAAGCCTTTTAACTATGATTACCTTAGAATCATTAGGTGCACAGCTTATGTTCACCAAAGTGAAGAAAAATTAGAACTAAGGTCAATAAAATGTATCTTCTTAGGTTATCCAAAGGGTGTTAAAGGTTATAGGCTATGGAATAAGGAATCTCCAAGTGTTAAAATAATAATAAGTCATGATGTTGTGTTTAATGAAAATCAAATGCTTTCTATGAGGACTAACACTGCAAGTACAAAGAAAAATTCTGAAAACAAGAGCTTGACACTTGACAAAAACCATTTTGAGTTTGAGGTGGAGTTATCATCTCAAGATAGTCATGATCAACAAAATGATTTAGCACATGGTGGCCTAAAGAAAAAAGATATTAAGGTGTTAGGTTCAAATGTTGAAGATGGTGCATGAACCAACTCACAAGAAGCTAGTCATGATTATCTCTTGTCAAGGGATAGGGCTAAGAGGAACATAAAACCCCAGATAGGTTTGGTTTTGCAAATCTAATTGCCTATGCTCTATTGACTGCTATGGAGTATGAAGAAAGTGAGCTACTCTCTTATCAAGAAGCTATAAACAACAATGAAACAATGAAATGGCTCATAGCAATGATTAAAGAATTTGAATCCTTAAAAAAAAATCAAACTTGGGTGCTTGTCTTGTAGAAAGAAAGCCCAAATCAAAAAGTGGTAAGTTGTAAATAGATATTCAAGCAGAAACAAGGTGCCACTGAGAATGAACCCATAAGGTTCAAAGCTAGATTAGTAGCTCGAGGGTATACTCAAAGAAAGGGCATTGACTAGATTGAAGTATTCTCTCTAGTGGTGAAACCCTCAATTAGAGTATTGATGTCCATTGTAGCTCAGTTTGATTGAGAATTCGAGCAACTAGATGTTAAAACTGCCATTTTACATGGAGACTTAGAAGAAAAAATTCTAATGACTCGGCCTGAAGCTTTTAAAGAGCCAAAAAAGGAATATCTAGTGTGTTTACTTAAAAAATCCTTATATGGATTGAAACAATCCCCATGATGGTGGTATAAAAGGTTTGACAACTTTATACTAAAGATTCATTTCAAAAGGAGCAGTTATGATGGTTGTTTCTATTACAAGAAGTTATAAGGAAGTCTGATGATGTTTCTTTTAATATATGTCGATGATATGCTATTGGCTTGCAAAGATAAGTCACAAATTCAAGAGGTAAAGAGGATTCTAAAGTCAGAATTTGACATGATGGATCTTAGAAACACAAGAAGAATTCTCAACAGGGAAATTATAAGAAATAGAGAGGATCGTACTCAAAAGGGCTAGTTAGAAAAGGTTTTGAAGAGGTTTTCCATGGACAATTCAAAACTTGTAAGTATACCATTAGCAGGACATTTCAGATTGTCAATGACACAATGTCCTCAATCTGAAGTTGAAAAGAAAGAGATGAATTATGTTCCACATGCTAATGCTATAGGGTCACTCATGTATGTAATGGTGTGCTCATGACCAGTTATTGCTCATTCAGTAAGTATTTTGAGCAGGTTTATGGCTAACTGATTACTACTCAAAAAGTGCTATTTGATAGCTTGTAATTAATCCTTTTAAAAACTTTTGAGTAGTAGTTATTGCCTTTTAACCCAATTAACATGTTAAGGCCTCTTGCAATCAATTCTAATCAAATTGCCTTAAGTTTTGGTGTTTTGATAGCTTTTTGATCACCAAAGCAATATGAGATTGAGGAGAGTTATTTGGAATCCTTGGAAAAGCAATGGGAAGCTTAGAGGCATGAAGAACCAAAGCTTTGAAGCACTTTTGCCATAAGCAAAGTTGAAAAGCAAGGGGAAGCAAAGAGAATCCAGCCATGAAGCATTCTTGATGACAGTCATTTCAGCCACTTTTGGAGCACTTCCTGATGTCCAATTTATGCATGCTATATGTCATTTGAAAGCTTAGGAAGTCAAAAATCCAATTCTTCAAACCGTGTACGATTTGGAGCTGAAATGAGGAAGTTACAGCCTTTGGAAGACAACTGCTCCAAGCTGAAGGAAGGATTCAACAAAGTGTTGCGAAATCGCCCTTTTGTTGCGGAATGATTTCGCAGCCTTTTTGCACAGTGCTATGGATTTCCCCTGAAGTTTCACGCCACGATGGAAGCTAAACACCACAAGATGAAAGCCAACTTCTCAGCGGTGTGGAACCAGCATTTTACTGCGAAGTGATTTCGCAGCCCTTTTTGTTCATCTGCGAAATTTCGCAGACCTCATTTTCACCTGCGAAATGGTCCTTAGTGCGTCCCGATATTTGTAATCGACACTTGGAGATATTTTTCATTAGATTTTTGTTGTCTAAATCCCCAAATTCTCCTTGTATCCCACCAATTATAGGATTCCTTAGCTTTTAAGTTAGGAATTTGGCTAAATATCCATGTAATAGCCATCAATGTAATTTTGATATAAATAGAGCCCGAGGAGCCTGTTCTGAGGGTGAGGAACCTTTTGTAAAAGTTTCAAAGGAAGTAAAATACAGAGCTTGAGCTCTACTTTACCTTCTCACTTTGATGTGTTTTTTTTTATTTTTACTAAGTTATGCACTCTCTGAGGAGCTTTCCCCAGAGAATGAGTAACTAAACCTTTTAGTTCCTTGGAGTTAAGGTTGCCGGGAAAGATTTCAAGTGCAAGAATCAGAAGCTTTGTGGTTTCAGCTATGAAGGAAGAGAAAGTGTGTCCCATGAATGGTTTCTTTGTTTTTAGTTAACTTAAAACACCTTGGAGTCACCTGGGCCAACACTTGGTAAGGCAAGTGAACTCTATCCATGGAGATGCACTAGTTTACCCCTTGCGAGCCTCTGGTAGGTGACTTGAAGGTAGGATTTTCTAGAATAGCCAACACTTGATAAGCTTTTGGACTCCAAGGAGACATCCATTAGTTATCTCTTGCGAGCTTTTGACGGGTAATCCAAGGTTAAAGATCACCTTGAATGGTAAAGGCTAAGTGAGAGGTTTGAACCATTGCAAGTTGCATCAGTGAGAGAATTAAAGCTGAAATCCAATTAAGGGATGCATTTGTGCAGCACCTGTTAGAGAATTGACTTTATGTTAATTCTCTAATGTGAGGAATTGAACCAACTGACCGGAGCTATACTATTGCATGAGGAACCATCCCTGTGAACCTGAATCTCCAAGGAATGTTTTTCTTCTTAAGTAATCTCCATCACTTGCTGTGTTGTTAATCTAAGTCCAAGCCCTTTTCTACCAAAGTTTGTGTTTTATTTCTTAAGCTAATCTTGAAATGAAACAGCACCAATTCACTTTGAATTGGTATCATTTTCAGTTTGAGTACCCTTCCCAGTGAACGATCCTAGAGCCACTATGCTATAGTAGCCTTTTCTTTGCTACCCTAGTTCATGGTGTAATAGGTTATAAATTTTGTTGATTACTCCCGCCATCAAGGAGCACCAGCTGGACACGAATCAGCTGAGACACCAATTGGGCACGAATCACTAACCCGAGTAGAGAACATTGGAATGGAGTTAAGTGATTGCTAAGATATGTAAGAGGATCTCTTGGTAGTAGGATTGAAGTTTGGAGTTTCTAAAGATGGTGTTAGTATCACAGGTTATGTGGATTTAGATTATGTAGGGGATCTTGATAAGAGAAGGTCAACTACAAGTTATATTTTCACCTTATTTGGAGGACCTATTAATTGGAAGTCACAACTACAATCGATTGTAGCACTTTCAACCGCTGAAGCTGAATATATCACAACTACTAAGGCCATGAAAGAAACTCTTTGGTTGCAAGGACTTGTTAAGGAGCTTGGAGTGCTGAATAGTGTAGTGGAAATATTTTCAGACAGTCAAAGTACAATTCAGTTGTGTAAAAATTCCGTGTTTCATGAAAGGACCAAACATGTCAATGTTAGATATCACTTCATTAAAGAAATTGTAAGCTCAAGAGCAATGAAGCTGGAGAA
Source organism: Vitis riparia (assembly GCF_004353265.1). NCBI lineage: Eukaryota > Viridiplantae > Streptophyta > Magnoliopsida > Vitales > Vitaceae > Vitis > Vitis riparia. The sequence goes on along the minus strand of NC_048433.1, from coordinate 13,244,961 downwards.
GATTTCCATAGCTGATAATCCAATCGACATGGCAACTAAAGTTCTACCAGTAAGAAAATTCAGGTATTACCTGGATTTGGTCTAGGTAATGTGTAACTAATGATTAAGTTAGATCTTCATCCAAAGAATCCAAAATCAATTATGAACCAAGGTGGAGAGTGTGAAAATTGGTGGTCCAAAAATGATTGTCCACGTAAGCAAAGTTAGTTGATTAAGTGATTCGTCCCCAATTGGTGTACCATTTGATTCAGTCGGATGGGAGTTATCAACAAAATTTATAAACCTAATTCACCATACACTAGGGTAGCATAACTAGCATAGTACAGTGGTTCTAGGATCGTCCACAGGGATGGGTTTTCATATTACAAGTGATATTAGTTAAAGTACTAAAATGATGCTTTTTCTTTTATGAGTTAGCTTTAAAAGAAAACATAATTTTGGTTGAAAAGGTTTGGTTTTAAGTTAACCAAAAATAGTAACTGAGATTAATTACAAAGAAAAGGTTTCTTGGAGTTTTAGGTCACTAGGTTCAGGCTCCTTAGACAAAAAGGGAAGATTTCAGATCTTTTCCTCGCTTTGGGGATAATAACATAAAGAATGGTTATCTCCCGAACCGGTGTGTATTTAGCAACCAAGATTTGATCCCATTGGTCCATGAAAAACTGTAGTTACTTCCCATTAACTGTTTCAAACACTAAAGAACTCTCACTGTGAATCATCTTTCAATGGCTCGTAAGAGATAACTAATAGACATCCATGGATTCCATGGAGCCCGAAAAGCTTACCAAGTATTGGCCATTCAAGGTGATCCTAACCTTGGATTACCCTTCAAAGGCTTGTAAAAGATAACTAATGGATCTCCAGGAAGTCCGAAAAGCTTACCAAGTATTGGCCCAAGTGATTTTAAGGGATTTTAAGTTAAACCTTAAAATAAAAACCATTAACGGGTAACAACTCTCCTCATTTAAAACAAGGAAAACTCCCACCTTTGTATCCGGATCCCTTACCTAGCTTCCTTCAGTCCAAGAAACGAAAAACCTAGCCACTCATCCTCTGAGAAAACATCCTCAAAGGTTGTTTGGTTAGAAAGAAAAATAAAAACAAAATGAATAGGTAAGGCAGAGCAAAGCTCTGTGTATTTCTTAGTGAAAGAATTTACAAGTGTTCTCTAGAAAAAACTTTCGAGTCTTTCTTACAAAAGAAATATTTTAAGATATATATAAAGAGATATTTTTAACCCTTCATTTAGATATCCTAAATATCTAAAAATATCTTTAGTTGATTACAAGGAGAAAATAGGTAATTACACAAAATATCTCGAGATAAAAATCTAACGAAGTCGGTGCAAAAATATCTGAAAATTACACAGGAGGATTTGATTTCGCATGGAATACCCAGTCAGGTCATTTAATCAAAAACATTTATAAAACCTATGACCTCATACTAGTGTAGCAAAGCTACTATAGTATAGTGGCTCTAGGGTCGAACTCTGGGATGGGTTTTCATTCTACCAGTGATATACTCATGATTAGAAATTAAATTTAATGATTTCCTTTATCAAAAACTTAAAGTTAAAAGAAAATAAAATTTGTTTTGAAAGTATTTGAAACTAAATTAACGTAAACTAATTAAAAATGGAAGAAAGAAAGTTTCTCAGAGCTAAGGATTGCTAGGATCAAGTTTAGAATGCAAAGTGGAAAATTCCGGATTTTTCTCCTCGCATTGGGGATTTAACCTATAGTTATTTCCCGAACCGGTATAGGTTTAACAATGAAGATTTAATCCATGAAAGGTCAATAGAAATGGTAGTCAAGGTCCATTAATGGCTTTAGACACTATGGGTCTTCACCTTGAACCACTTTCCAATGGCTCGTACATGATAACTAATGGACTGATATGGATCTAGCAATAAGCATCCACAGAGACCTGAAGCTTACCACGTATTGGCCATTCAAAGTGATTCTAAGGGATTTAAAGCAAAACTTTGGATTTAAAAGCCATTTATGAACTTCAACTACCTGTATTTAAGGCACGAGCGTTTTCCACCTTTGCATCTGGACTTTTCACCTAGCTTCCTTCACTCCAAGAAACCAAGAGTTTAGTCTTTCGTCCACTGAGAAAACATCCTCAGAGGTTGTTTGGCTTCCAAGAAAAAGAAAATAGTAAAGAGAAAATAGCAAACGAGAGAGCTCTGTATATTTCTAAGTGTCAAACATGACACGTGTGATACATGTCTTCAAGAGGTGATTTCCACCCCTTATATAGTTTTTACAAAAGCAAAGCTTGTGATTGGCTTGTTACAAGGAGAAGAAAGGAAATTACATCAAAAAATTCAAAAGAAAATATCTAAAGTGGAGTCGGCAAAAACAGAGGAAAATTCGCACCACGCATAGGGTGTGCGAATTTTCGCACACCTGAGGGGGGTGTGTGAGTTTCGCACACCATTCGCACACCATTCGCACAGCTAAGGGGGTGTGCGAATTTCGCACACCATTCGCACACCTGGAGCAGTTGTCTTCCGAAGGCCATATCTTCCTCGTTTCAGCTCCAAATCGTACACGGTTTAAAGCGTTGGATTCTTGACTTCCTGAGATTTGAAATGGTATATAGCATGTAAAAAATGGACTTCGGGAAGTGCTCCAAAAGTGCCAAAGAAGACTGCAGCTGCTGTCCTCTGTTTTCCTCCTTGCTTCTCTTTGGTTTTCTTTGCTTTTCTCCTTTGGATGGCTTGTCTTAATGATCTAAAAAGATGTCAAAAACACTAAAACTAGCCACAAATATGATTAGGAGTCATTGCTAGGTCCTTAACATGCCAATTGGAATAAAAATGAAGAATTACTACACAAAAGTGCTTAAAACATAATGACTTAAAGGTGTAAAATAGCACTTTTTGGGTAGTAATCACTCCCCCCAACTGACACATTGCTAGTCCTCGAGCAATGAAGGAGAGAAAAAGAAAGAAAAATAGATAATAATAATTTACAAAATCATGCTGATCACTCCAAAAAATAATCAAGTGGCATGATTAGATCAAACTCTCACATGGCAAGTCAAGGATATAAAACTCAATCATCACTAAGAGTTATCAAATAACTTACCTATCACAACTTGCAAAGAGCGGGCATTATGCAAATTTGAGTATCAAAATAATTTCCACTCCCAAAGCATCAACTCTTAATCTTCCACAAAAATCTAAGTGTTAAGGTGCTTAGTTTCCAGTTATAGTATGTCAAACTATATTCTCCCCCCAACTAAGGTTTTTCTCTAACTTTAGCAACACTAACTCATATATAAAAGGCTAAGAACGCACCCTTTCTCTTTTTTTTTTTTTAAATAAATACTCCACCCATCCACCCATATAATGAGCATTGAGGTCAGTGACTCCCAACCAGCAAAGGCTTAGGGCACCAGGCTATAAAGATTTTCACCATATACCCCTCGGACCTTGCTCGGGTTTCAAAGCAAGTGAAGCAAAAATTATTCATAAGACACATTGGCCTTTTATAAGGTGTCCCAACACTAATAGAATGAAGTCAATGGCACCAAGTCGAAAATTTCCTAAGTTTAGGGGGTGAGAAAGTTTTCCATCTTATAACTGGAATCTAATGTGTTCAGTGTGTGAAAAGATTAGAGTGGAAGACTTAAGATTGAAATCAAAAGGAGCTTCAACAATTTATCAACTTTAATAAGCATAATACAAACTCTGAGACTATGGCAATAAGATAAGAATTTAATTTCTCCCATTTACTTTTGAGAATTTATCTTTGAGAAAACAAAGAGAGTTTGCAAAAAATTTGTTAGCAAAATAACTTAACCAAAAAAATTCAACAAATTACTTCCTCAATTCTCCCCCCAACTAGAATGAACATTGTCCTCAATGTTCCAAAAGCAAGAGATAATAAAAGGGAGGAAGTGATACCTCCTGATAGTAAGGGAGTCTGAATGAACAGGAGAAACCACATGTTGCAAAAGAAAAGAAAAATCATAAGAGTGATGAATAGAGGAAATAAAATGGAATAGCTAAAATACACAAAAAGAGAAGATGTCTATATAAACTGAGAGAGTACAATATACAAGATAAACATGAAATACATCCAATCCCAGTATAAAAGTGGTCCAAAATATATAAGACATCCAAAAACGTAGCATATAGATACAAAAAAGGAGAGGAGTGATCGTATGATCAAGTAGTAGGCTCCTCTGGTGGATAGGAGGGGTCCTCCGCTGCAACTGTGGAAGGAACCGCGACAGGTGGAGCTGGTGGTGAAAGACCAAGGTGCTGCTGAATCTCACGGAGAATGAGAGTCTGCTAGTCCTGCTGAAGCTGGAAGTGGTCCATCCGCTCCATAATGGCCGTCTGAGTAGTGGTCAAAGTCTGGAAAGAAGCGAGCAAGGCACGATACTCTGCACCAGGGATAGTAATGGGCAGCTCTGATGTAGAAGGAACAGCAGGTGGGGCATCAGATGATGGTGCCTCTAGTACTGGCTGTGAAGGAGCTGAAGTGGACGGAGCAGGAGGGACTTCCCTTGGCTCGGGAAGTTCTGGGGACTGGCAATGGAGCCAAATCTAAGTCCATTGGTCAAGAGAGAAGCTCTCTCGACAATGGTGGCGGGTCTCAGAATGAGGGTCTGCAGGAAAACCCATATGCGCCAAAACATGGCATAGCAACCGAGGGAAAAGTAAAGGAATGGAGTCTGCCCTCGCAAGACACCGCGTATGCACCTTCTCCTCAAAATGGAGGAGGGCGGCCATAATCAAATGATGGGGGCCAAAGTAATAGCCCTCAGAGATACGGAATAATGCCTCCATAATGGCCCCTCGTCTCTGCACTTTATGCTGAAGAGGAAAAAGATTGGCGCGAAGCACCACATCAACTAGGAGCATCTCTAGGGGAAGCTCTCTCCTCAAAATGGTCCTCTGGGAAGATGTCCCTCGAGATAGGATACGAACCATGTCCCACTCAGAAAGTGGGGCCCAGCGTCTAAATGTAGCGGGATCTGCTGGTGCAAAAGGGATATGGAAGGCATCGGCAATCTGTCTAGCCCCCAAAATACCCTGGCGTCCATCAATGGTAAAAAGGATCGAGGCTGGTACCGAGACGCCACGAGTAGTCATAGACTGGTAAAAGTCTAAAGCTACTCGAGGATAAAAGAACTGGGGCAGAGTCATAAAGGGTATAAGATGGTACCTCTCAAGTAGGCGGTATGAATCCCGCAACTCAGGCTGCTGTCGCATAAGAGAGTGATCGAAATATGCCTCGACATGAAAGTCTCTCGATCGCAATCGAAGTTGCCCTCAATGGGCAAGCTGGTCTAGGGCGCCCTGGCGAAGAAGGTTGGACTGTGAACCCGAGGTGCTCTGGAGGACTCTCCTGGCTCTGAAGTCTTGCTTTCTTTGTAGGAGGACTCCGAGGTGGAATTTGTGTAGGGGCCACAACGTGGCAGATGCTCTCCTCGTATGGTATCTGCTCTGAGGGGTAGAATTAGGTAAATGTGAGGGTGCATCTAGTGGGGCCCGTACAGGGGCGGCTCTCTGACTGCTCTGGGAGCTGAGTAGATCCTCTCGGGTCTAGGCATGATGAAGTGATGAAATGAGGCTTAGAGCTTGGGATTAGGGAAGGTAGGGATGGAGAAACTGAAATTTTCGCACAGGGGGGTGGTGTGCAAATTTTCGCACAGGGAGGGGGTGTGCGATTTCACACACCACAAGGGGTGTGGAAATTTGCACAGGCACTTTTCACACCTGAGTGAGATTTGTGGCTTTTTGAGGTAATGTGGTTGGTGGTCTTAGGTAAGGAAAAGGATTTTCATGGTGAATGGCTTGGAATTGGAGCTTTTCAAGTGGAAAATTGGAAGATTGGAGCTCCCATGGCCGGCGGCAATGAATTTCTTATGAAGAAAAAGGCTTGGATGCTTATGTTTGGGCTTTGGATTAGCATGAACAAGGTTGGGATGGGATTATGGAGTTTTAGAGTGTTGGGTGAAGATTGGAAGGATTTTGATGGTGGAGGAGATGAATTGTCGAATTTGGAAGATGGTGAATAGTGATGCCGCGGCGGATGGAGTGGATATGGAGATGGGCTGCTATGGTGGTGTTGATGATGATGATGATGAAGAAAGGGCTTTATGGATGGAATGGGTGATCGGAAGAGAGGTTTTGAGAGAATTGAAGAAGAAGCTTGAAGTTTTGAAGGAGAACGAAGGTTTTAAAGAGAAAAATGGTTTCGCAACCTTAAAATGGTGTGCGAAATTTTCGCATACCTGTAATTCTCCAAGACAGAGAGTGGTTTTGAAAATTTGGCGCAAAAACGAATTCGCACCGGGTTCGCACCAGGTTCGCATACCTGTGAAATTCGCACAGGGGACAGAGAATGCAATTTTGAAAGTTGGAGCAAAAATGAATTCGCACGGTAGGGGAGGTGTGCGAAATTCGCAACCTCAAAAGGGGTGTGCGAATTTGCTGAATCTTGATTTTTTCTCCCCTGTTTTCCCTTGTTTCCACCAAGACTTCATTCTTCAAGCCTTCCTACCTACATGTTAACACAAAAAAAACAATTCAAACCAATTAGAATGAATTTAACATCAAAAATAGAAATCAAAACATGCATAAATACAAGAAAACACTAAGTTAAACTAAAATCAACTTAAAAGAAAACAAAAAGAGGATGAACTTTTAGTCTTTGGAGAGACTAAGTTCACCATGAACCAAGTGTTCTCATGCTAGAGGTGGATCAAGGAGGATGAATTCCTCCTTGTCTCGGGAAAAAGATTCGATAAGGCTTGAGACGATGCCCATTCACTTTGAAAGTTCGAGTGCTATTAAGTTGAGTAGTTCCACTACTCCGTTTGGTTGCACTTCATGAATTTGAAAGGACCCGTCCATCTTATTTCAATTTTTCCGAGAAAAGATGAAGCTTAGAGTCATAAAGCAAGACTCTTTGCCCCTTGGCAAAATTCTTTTGATTTACCAATTGATCATGCCATTTCTTCAACCTCTCCTTTGCAATTTTTGAATTGAGGTAAGCATCATTCCTCATTTCCTCTAACTCATTCAAATCCAAACATCTTTTCAACCCGGCTCTTGTCAAATCCATGTTGAGCTTCTTGATTGCCCACCATGCTTTTAATTCAATCTCCACTGGAAGATGGCACGCTTTGCCATAAACAAGGCGATAAGGAGACATTCAAGGATGGTCTTATAAGCGGTCCTATACGCCCATAAGATCTAGAGCTTAATAGACCAATCCTTCCTATTAACATTCACCACCTTCATCAATATATTCTTGATCTCCCGGTTGGCTAACTCAACTTGGCCACTTGTTTGAGGGTGATAGGGTGTAGCTACCTTGTGCTTAACCCCATATTTGGCTAGAAGGCCTCAAAAGTTTATTGCAAAAGTGGGTTCCTCCATCACTTATAATGGCCTTAGGGACTCCAAATCTTGCAAAGATGTTGTCCTTGAGGAATTAAGAACCACCTTGTGATCATTGCTCCTACATGGGATTGCTTCCACCCACTTAGAGACATAATCCACTCCCACCCAAAATGTAGGAATGTCCAAATGACATTGGAAATGGTCCCATGAAATCAATCCCCCAAACATCAAAGACATCCACTATCAAGATGGGATTCAAGGGCATCATATTTCGGCGTGTAAGCTTACCAAGCCTTTGACACCGATCACATCCCTTGCACATAGAGTGGGCATCCTTGAAAAGAGAGGGCCACCAAAACCCTGATTGGATCACTTTCATGGCTGTCTTTTGGGAGGCAAAGTGACCTCCACATGCACTATCATGGCAATGGGAAAGAATTCCTGGTTGCTCTTGTTCAGGAACACATTTCCTTATGATTTGATCCGCACAATATTTGAAGAGAAAAGGCTCCTCCCAATAGTAAGCATGGATCTTAGCAAAGAAATGCCTCTTGTCTTGGGCACTCCACTCGCTTGGAACTTCCCCAGTAACCAAGTAATTCGCAATGTGAGATACCATGGGGCTACATCTATTGACATGAGAGACTCCTCAGGGAAGTCATCATTGATAGGCAGACCATGTGAGTCATGTGCTATCACAAGTCTTGACAAATGGTCAGCTACCACATTTTCTACTCCCTTTTTATCTCGGATTTGGAGATTAAATTCTTGGAGCAAAAGGATCCATCTTATCAATCTTGCCTTGGCATCTTGCTTGGTTAGCAAGTACTTCAAAGCGGATGGTCAGTGAACACCACTATAGAGGACCCTACCAAATAGGCACGAAACTTATCCAAGGCAAAAACTACTGCCAACAACTCCTTCTCAGTAGTTGTGTAGTTCCTTTGAGCCTCGTTCAAAGTCTTGCTCGCGTAATAATCACATAGGGCTTTCCATCCTCTCTTTGCCCTAAAACAGCCCCCATAGCAAGATCACTTGCATCACACATTACCTCAAAAGGTAATTTCCAATTTGGGGCTCTCACTATTGGTGCGGTTGTGAGGAATTGCTTAAGTTCCTCAAAACTCTTCTGACACTTCTCATCCCACACAAACTTGGCATCCTTTACCAAAGTTCACAAAGAGGCTTTGAGATTTTTGAAAAATCCTTAATGAACCTCCTATAGAACCGGCATGTCCTAGGAATTGCCTAATTCCCTTAACATTTGTGGGAGGTGGCAACTTAACAATTAGCTCCACCTTTGCCTTATCTACCTCAATGCCATTTTTGGAGATTACATGTCCTAAGACAATGCCTTGTTGTACCATAAAATGGCACTTCTCCCAATTTAGCACTAGGTCTTTCTCAATACATCTATGGAAACTGCTTCTAAGTGTAACAAACACTCCTCAAAGAACTTCCATAAACAGTGATGTCATCCATGAAGACTTCCATGATGCGTTCTACCATATCACTGAAGATGCTTAGCATACATCTTTGGAAAGTTGCAGGAGCATTACATAAACCAAATGGCATTCTCCTATACGCAAAAGTACCAAAGGGCATGTAAAGGTTGTCTTTTCTTGATCTTCCAAATCAATCTCTATTTGGAAGTACCCCGAGTACCCATCTAAAAAACAGTAGAAAGGATGTCCTGAGACTCTCTCAAGGACTTGGTCCATGAAAGGCAATGGGAAATGGTCCTTCCTAGTCACTGAATTCAACCTCCTATAGTCTATACACACCCTCCATCCTGAGGTAGGACGTGTAGAGACTTCCTCCCCTTTTTCATTCTGGATCACAGTGATACCAGATTTCTTTGGAACTACTTGGGTGGGGCTCACCCACAAGCTATCAGAAATGGGATATATGATCCCTGCTTGTAGTAGCTTCAGAACTTCACCCCTCACCACCTCTTGCATGTGAGGGTTCAACCTCCTCTGGGGCTGTCTCACTGGTTTTGCATCTTCCTCCATGTAGATATGGTGGGTGCACACCAGAGGACTAATCCCCTTCAGATCAGAAATTTGCCATCCAATGGCTTTCTTGCATTTTTCTGAGGACTCCCAAAAGACTATCCTCTTGATCACTTGTGAGATTTGAAGAGACCACCACTGGACATTTCTCATCTTCCTCTAAATATGCATACTTCAAATTAACAGGAAGGGGCTTCAAGACAAGCTTTGGAGGATCCTCCATAGCTGCTCCTTGTGAGTCCTCCTTATTGAACAGTGGTAAGATCTCTTCCCGTCTCCTCCATGGAGACATGGTAGCTAGCACATCAGAGGGTTCAGGTAACCCTTCTTCAAGCTCTTCAAGGCTTTCATTCAAGGTCTCTTCTAAGCTCTTGTCACAATGCTCTTCAACCAAGGTGTTGATCAGGCACACCTCTTCTGACCTTCATCCTCTTCTGGGTGAAGATGCCTCTTGCAAAGATGGAATATGTTTAACTCCAAAGTCATGTTTCCAAATGTGAGCTGCATCACCCCATTTCTACAATTGATGACGGCATTGAGGTAGCCAGGAAAGGTCTCCCAAGGATGATTGGCACATAATTGGCTTCCATAACAGTGGGATCGGTATCAAGCACAACAAAATCCACGGGATAGTAGAATTTGTCCACTTGCACTAGAACATCCTCTATCACTCCCCTTGGGATTTTGACAGATCTATCAGCTAAGGAGAGAGTGATGGCTGTGGGCTTCAATCCTCCAAGTCCCAGTTGCTTGTACACAGAGTATGGGAGCAAATTCACACTCGCCCCCAAGTCTAGTAAAGCTTTCTCTACCAGTGTTCCTCCAATGTTGACTGCAATGGTGGGGCAACCGGATCTTTATACTTGACTGGAGATTTACTCTGAATGATAGCACTTACTTGCTCAGTGAGAAATGCATTCTTTGTCACATGTAGCCCTCTCTTGACCGTGCACAAATCCTTCAGAAACTTTGCATATGTGGGGACTTGCTTGATCATATCAAGTAAGGGTATATTCACCTTCACTTGTCTCAAGACTTCAAGAATTTCTGGTGAATTCTTGATTTCCTTCTTTCCATGTAAAGCTTGAGGAAAAGGGGGAGGCATATGTTTCTTCATCATATCTTCTTTAATCACTATCCTCGGCTCTTCTTCAATGCTTGATTTGGATGCACTTTTCTTCCCACTTTCTCTTCTTGGTTATTGCTCTCTTTAACCAAGGTTTTCTTTGACAAAGGTTCTTCATCTTGCCTCACCTTAGGCAAAGGTTGATCAACCTCCTTTCCACTCCTCAGTGTGATCACGCTTTGACCTCCCTCAACTTTGAAGAATCCCCCTCTTGGTTTCAACTTCATGAACACCCTTTGGATTTTGGCTTGGTTGAGAGGGGAACTTTCCTTTCTCATTCACTGTGTTGAGGTTGGTAAGCTAGAGATGGAGTATTGGATATTATCTATTTTCTGATATAGATCATTTTGCATCCCATCCATTTCTTATTTAGAGAACTCTCAACATTCTCAATTTTTGATGCAATTGGGAGTTGATTGTCCTTTGTTCAGCCACAAAGTCACTCATGACTTTGCTTAGGTTTGCCATGGCTTGCTCCACTGAAGAGGTTTGTTGGTGCTTGAATTTGGGCTTGTGGTTGGTATGGAGGTGGTCTTGGTCTCCAAGAAAAATTTGGATGGTTTCTCCAACTTGAATTATAGGTGTTCCATAAGGTGCATTGTTGTTAGGCCTAAATTGCCCACAACATTGGCTTGATCACCTAACATCTCCCTCACAGCTGGCATGGTTGGACACTCATCTACCACATGATCACATGATTGGCAAATGGTGCATGGCATGGCATGGGCTTGAGTCTCGGAAATGGCTTGAACTTCATGCATCTTTTCAACTCAAGTTCTTCCAACCTCCTTGCTATTGTTGCCACTTTAGCTTTCATGTCCATGTCTTCACTTAACATGTACAATCCACCCTTTGGATTCATAGGAGCTTTCATCCTTCCCAATTCCTTTGAGTTGGGCTCATCCCATCCTCTTGTTACCTCAGATACATAACTTAAAAAATCCATGGCTTCTTCCGGATTCTTACTCATAAAATCTCCCCACACATGGTTTCAAGAATTTGCTTCATGGAGGAAGACATTCCATCATAGAAATAGCTCACCAAGAGCCATGTATCAAAGCCATGATGAGGACAAGCATTGATAGCCTCCATATACCTTTCCCAACATTCATGGAATTTCTCATTTTCTTTAGCAGAAAGTTTGAGATTTGCCTCTTCAACCCATTGGTCTATGGGTGGGGAAAAATTTCTTCAAAAACTCGGCCTGAAGATCAACCCAATTCCTTATGCTCCTTGGCCTTAAAGAGTTAAGCCATATTTTTGCCTTGTCCTTCAAAGTGAAAGGGAATAGCTTGAGTCTCATCAAGTCTATTGAAGCTCCTCCCTCTTTAAAGTATTGCACACCTCCTCAAACTCCTTGATGTGGGCATATGGATTCTCACTCTCCATTCCATGGAAATTTGGTAGAAGGGGCACAATATGGGGCCTTATAATCAGCTGCTCAAGATGAGGTATTATGCATGAGGGTTGCACTCATCCTTGGTGGGTGCATCCTATCCCTCATGGATAGATATGCATTTGATTACCCCCCCCCCCCCCCCCCCCTTGACCTTGTTGAGAATTCTGATCCTCTTGTGGAGGGTCCATGATGTTTACACAGATATTCAACTCTGTGTCTTGAGGATTCTCAATCCTTACTAATCTTCCCTGTTGGTCCCGAATCCAATAGGGCATGCACAAATCTCTACTTATCTGAAAACAAAACAAAACAACTAAAACAAAAGAAAACTAGAAGAAAGTTAAGGTTAGAAAGAAACAAAAGAAATTCTAAAGAAAGAAATAAAATTAGTGAAAAGGAATTCACCAAACTTGTGATGAAATCACAAGTAGCCTCTAAAAGGTTGTATCACTGTATTGTGGCACATCCCCCGGCAACGGCGCCATTTTGATTTCGCATGGAATACCCAGTCGGTCATTTAATCAAAAACATTATAAAACCTATGACCTCATACTAGTGTAGCAAAGCTACTATAGTATAGTGGCTCTAGGGTCGAACTCTGGGATGGGTTTTCATTCTACCAGTGATATACTCATGATTAGAAATTAAATTTAATGATTTCCTTTATCAAAAACTTAAAGCTTAAAAAGAAAATAAAATTTGTTTTGAAAGTATTTGAAACTAAATTAACATAAACTAATTAAAAATGGAAGAAAGAAAGTTTCTCGGAGCTAAGGATTGCGAGGATCAAGTTTAAAATGCAAAGTGGAAAATTCCGGATTTTTCTCCTCGCATTGGGGATTTAACCTTAGTTATTTCCCGAACCGGTGTAGGTTTGACAATGAAGATTTAATCCATAAAATCAATAGAAATGGTAGTCAAGGTCCATTAATGGCTTTAGACACTATATAGGTCTTCACCTTGAACCACTTTCCAATGGCTCGTACATGATAACTAATGGACTAATATGGATCTGCAATAAGCATCCATAAAGACCTGAAGCTTACCATGTATTGGCCATTCAAAGTGATTCTAAGGGATTTAAAGCAAAACTTTGGATTAAAAAGCCATTTATGAACTTCAACTACCTGAATTTAATGCACGAGCATTTTCCAACTTTTCATCTGGACTTTTCACCTAGCTTCCTTCACTCCAAGAAACCAAGAGTTTAGCCTCTCATCCTCTGAGAAAACATCCTCAGAGGTTGTTTGGCTTCCAAGAAAGAGAAAATAGTAACGAGAAAATAGAAAATGAGAGTGCTCTGTATATTGCTAAATGTTCAACTCAACACTCGTGTTCCATGTCTTCAAGAGGTGATTTCCACCCCTTATATAGTTTTTACAAAAGCAAAGCTTTTCATTGGCTTGCTACAAGGAGAAAAAAGGAAATTACATCAAAAGAAACTTAAGAAAATATCTAAAGTGGAGTCGGCAAAACAGGGGAGGGGGTGTGCGAATTTCGCACACCTCAAGAGGGATTTCGCACAGGTATGCGAATTTCGCACACCCTTCAGAAGGTGTGCGAAATTTTCGCACACCTGGAGCAGTTCTCTTCCGAAAGTCATAACTTCCTCGTTTCAGCTCCAAATCGTGTACGGTTTGAAGCGTTGGATTCTTGACTTCTTGAGATTCGAAACGGTATATAGCATGTAAAAAATGAACTTCGGGAAGTGCTCCAAAAGTGCCAAAGAACACTGCAGCTGCTCACTTCAGATTTCCTCCTTGCTTCTCTTTTGATTTTCTTTGCTTCTCTTTGCTTTTCTTCTTTGGTTGGCTTGTCTTAATGATCCAAAAAGATGTCAAAACACTAAAACTAGCCACAAATATGATTAGAAGTCATTGCTAGGTCCTTAACATGCCAATTGGAATAAAGGTGAAGAATTACTACACAAAAGTGCTTAAAACATAATGACTTAAAGGTGTAAAATGGCACTTTTGGGTAGTAATCAACATACCATCGTAAAAATAGCTCACCAATAGCCATGTATCAAATCCATGGTGAGGAAAGCATTGATAGCTTCCATGTATCTCTCCCAACACTCATAGAATTTCTCATTCTCTTTAGCTGAGAAGTTTGAAATTTGCCTTTTCAAGCCATTGGTCTTATGAGTCGGGACAAATTTCTTGAGAAATTCAGCTTGCAAATCAGTTCAAGTTTGGATATTCCTTGGCCTTAAAGAATTAATCCAGACCTTGGTCTTATCCTTTAAGTTGAAAGGAAATAGCTTGAGCCTCATCAAGTCGATTGAAGCTGCTCCTTCTTGGAAAGTATTACAACCTCCTCTAATTCCTTGATATGCGCGTAGGGATTCTCACTTTCCATCCCGTGGAAAGTAGGTAGAAGTGGCACAATATGTGATCGGATCACTAGCTGCTCTATAGGTGGCACTATACATGATGGTGTACTCATACGAGGTGGATGCATGTGGTCCCTCATGGATCGATATGCGTTGAAATTCTCCTCCTGAGCATGTTAACTATGCTGATCTTCAAGTGTAGCTTCCATGACATTCACGCACAATTCTAACTTTGTTTCGTGAGGAGTTTCGATTTTCACAAGTCTTCCCTCACTATCTCGTATCCAATAGGGCATGCACAACTAGCAATAATTGAAACAAAAATAGAGAAAAGAAAAAAAACAAAATAAAAACAATTCTAGAGAAAAAAAAAATTATGGTTAACTAAAAACTAAATAAAAGATAAACTAAAATAAAAACAAATAAAAAGGGTTAGTAAAAGAAAAGAAAAATCACCAAACTTGTGATGAAGATCACAAGTGTTCTATAAAGGTTATATCACTGTGAACTGGCACCATCCCCGACAACGACGCCATTTGATTCGTCCCCAATTGGTGTACCATTTGATTCAGTCCTCAGATGGGAGTTATCAACAAAATTTATAAACCTAATTAGCCATGCACTAGGGTAGCATAGCTAGAATAGTATAGTGGTTTTAGGATCGTCCGTAGGGATGGGTTTTCATATTACAAGTGATATAATTAAAGTACTAAAATGGTGCTTTTTCTTTTATGAGTTAGCTTTAAAAGAAAACATAATTTTTGTTGAAAAGGTTTGGTTTTAAGTTAACCAAAAATAGTAACTGAGATTAATTACAAAGAAAAGGTTTCTTGGAGTTTTAGGTCACTAGGTTTAGGCTCCTTAGACAAAAAGGGAAGATTTCGGATCTTTTCCTCGTGTTGGGGATAATAACATAAAGAATGGTTATCTCCCGAACCGGTGTGTATTTAGCAACCAAGATTTGATCCCACTGGTCCATGAAAAACTGTAGTTGCTTCCCATTAATGGTTTCAAACACTAAAGACCTCTCATTGTGAATCACCTTTCAATGGCTCGTAAGAGATAACTAATAGACATCCATGGATTCCATAAAGCCCGAAAAGCTTACCAAGTATTGGCCATTCAAGGAGATCCTAACCTTGGATTACCCTTCAAAGGCTCGTAAGAGATAACTAATGGATCTCCAGGGAGTCCGAAAAGCTTACCAAGTATTGGTCCAGGTGATTTTAAGGGATTTTAAGTTAAACCTTAAAATAAAAACCATTAACGAGTAACAACTCTCCTCATTTAAAATAAGGAAAACTCCCACCTTTGTATCCGGATCCCTTACCTAGTTTCCTTCAGTCTAAGAAACGAAAAACCTAGCCACTCATCCTCTGAGAAAACATCCTCAAAGATTGTTTGGCTAGAAAGAAAAATAAAAACAAAATGAATAGGTAAGATAGAGCAAAACTTTGTGTATTTCTTACTGAAAGAATTTACAAGTGTTATCTGGAAAAAACTTCCGAGCCTTTCTTACAAAAGAGATATTTTAAGATATATATATATAGAGATATTTTTAACCCCTCATTTAGATATCCTAAATATCTAAAAATATCTTTAGCTGATTACAAGGAGAAAATAGGTAATTACACAAAATATCTCAAGATAAAAATCTAACGGAGTTGGTGCAAAAATATCTGAAAATTACACAGGAGGATTTTCGCAAGAAATGAAATTTTCACAGTCTTGCTCTCTATCCTACAGCTTGTACTCCTTTTGGCATTTTACATGCTATGCGAAAATTTCTTCTCTGATTCTCTTCCTTGCATACTTGATTGATTTGGCAAAGACTACGAAGCTCTTTAAAACTTGGATTCTTCATGTGTTTGAGCTTCAACTTGCTTTGCTATGGACTATACAAAATTCTCCCCCATTCTTGGCTCGTTTTAATGATAAAAAAGCTATCAAAAACACCAAAACTTGTTAAAAACTTATTAGAAACATTTGCAAGGGTATTTAATGTGCCAATTGAGTTAAAAGGTAATAAATACTACTAAAAAATGTTTAAAAGAGTTTATAACAAGCTATAAAAGAGCACTTTTTGAGTAGTAATCATTAAGTAACTGAAAACATACTTGTTTGCTTAGTTTTTTCATGTACTCATGTATAAAAGTGTGAAGAAAAAAAGGAGAGATATGTGAGTTTTCTGAATACAAAACAAAAGTGAGAGGAGTTAAGAGTGTGAGTCTTCTTCATTGTATTGTAGAGAAAGCTTGATAATTCTCAAGATTCTTAAGGGTGTATAATGGTTCAATTTTAGTGGATTTTTGGAGGTGATCTTGATCAATGATGTATGATTCAAATCCTGGATCCAAACCACGTAAATTCTGCTTGTTTTGTTCTATTATTATTATTATTATTTATGGTATTGTTTTCTTTGTCTTCATAGATTGGTGTTCGATCTTAATTTTTTAAGGAACTTGGATAAAACCTCAACATATATATATATATATAACTGCTTGATTTCATTCTTTTTTTAATATTATTTTCTTTTGTTGTTATTTATGAAGACTCTTTATTATTTATGGTTGGAATTTTATAACTTAACAAATTATTTCTTTTATATATAAATTTATTCTTCAAAAATAATTTTTTTCTTGTAAAAGCATAAAACTAAGGCCATAGAGCTCATTAATCAACCAACAATGCAGCCCCCCTAAACTCAAGAAACCCAATTGAAAATTTGGTCATACAGACATCCACATGCAGCCACCTAAATCCCCTGAAACCAAACTGAAATTTCATTCACCTGAAGCCTCCCACCTACAGCTACTTAAATCCCGTGGAAAGAACTGAAATTTCAACCTCCTATAGCCTATGAATCTAGCTGAAATTTAGCCACCTAAAGCGCCCCCCCCCCCCCAATGCAGCTACTGGAATCACCAAGAAGAAAATCAAAATTTCAGCCATATGGAACCTCTACATGTAGCCACAAGACCTAGGGTTTAAGTCCAGATTATTGATGGGTAGCCCCAAATTAAAAAAACAGAGAAGGTCATGGAGACCCTTTCTCAATACCAAGCAAGGGAGGTTTCAAGAAAAACTAAGAGGCAGAAACGTCCATACCAATATAGCCACCTGAATCTAGCATCTAAGAAGTTCCTCAATCCAAAGCTACAAGGCCATAAGAATCATTCCCTTAATAATCAGGAGATCAGAATGACCTTCAACCAAAACCAAAACTAATGAAGGCGGTGACCCTATTACTCACACATCAAAAGTAGGTCACTCTCCCCTCCTCCCAATTCCTGATTAGAACCAACCCCAAATGAGACATCCACAACAAACATAAAAAATGAAACCATGCAACAATTACATATCAAGAGCATCCATAAAGTGACTGTTAAAAAAAACAAGCAGGGAGAATCATGAGTAGTATAGAATCTCTCCTTTATGCCACAAAATTAAAGGAGAAAAACAACAATCCAAAAGACCATGCCTGAGAACCTCCCTCCTAGGATGAGCATGAAAGTTGAGATATTCAAAGATGGAAAAGAAGATTATAAACCTGGAGCTCCATTCATGAACATCATGTATTGACAAGGGGTGCAACTCAACACACCATTAGCAAGGCAAACAGAATACAACTTACAACTAGAGTGAGGACAATAAAGCAAATTCCTATTTCTCAAAGGAAAACTCAAAACAGAGCCATGCCATTCTAAATCAATGTAGGGAGAAACATATCAACCGAACTATGAACTAAGAAATAGATCAAAAGGAAGCAAAGAGGAACAATACCAAATCCTCAAACACTCTTTATTTGAAACAACCATAGAAGTTTCAACAGTCTTTTAAACAGAGTAGAAAATCTAAAAGGAAAAAGAATGAGATACCAGAATCAGTGCTTACCAGATTGTTCTCCCTTCAAGTAGAAATCTGCTTGGCTTCAAGGCTGTCTTTGCTTCTATTTGCCTTAGCACACAGAGGCTCACGAGTAGAACCTCACTCCAAGGATCCAACCAGAAAAATCCCCAAATAGAGTCTTCCCACTCTAAAACCTCAAACTTTTTGTTTTTCCTCCCTCTTTGCTCACTTCATGTGCACTCAGAACTTTCTTAGATGCTCAAAACCTTCTCCACACTCTGTTCTTTTCCCTCACCAAACTTGGACAGAGTTTTTCCCCCCATAAAAAAACGCAAAGGAAAAGGTCTTTCTCTCTTTCCATTCTCGCTTTTTATACCAGAACCCCTGCTCCTCCCACTTCCACCTTCGTTTTTCCCTCATTCAGCTCTAGAAAGTGCCCCCATCAATCTCGGAAACTAGCTCTGTAAACACTCCTCACAGTCATGAGGTGAGCTGCTCTTTCCACATTTACTCCCTTGCTTCACCACTAAGAATCCATATGGATTCATGGTAGGCTGCAAGGAACCCGAACCAAAGCCCAAAATGGACCCAAAATATTTCCTAAGACCAATCTGGAGCTTATGGGCCTGAGCCATGCAGGATTTGGGCTCCAAAATACCAAAATCAATGCTCTATACAAGCTGGCCCAACGAACTGGTTGAACCGATTTCCAACCGGTTGATCCGGTTGAGAAAATTTTTAAAATTTTGACAGAATATTCCCTGAAGAACAAGAAGTTAATAAAAAAAATGGTGCACAATTCCGAGTTTGGATGAGGAAGATATGATTGAAACAAGCCCAAGTGCTTTGAATTCAGATATGCTCCAAAGAATTCCGGCTGAACTGAAACTTTAGGGACTAGTCGAGCCGGTTGAGAAAAAATTTGAAATTTTAATATAATATTCCTTGAAGAACAAGGAGTCCATAAAAAAAAGGGTGCATGATTCTGAGTTTAGATGAGGGAGATATGATCGAAACAAGACCAAGTGCTCCGTATTCAAACCTGCTCCTATGAACTCCAACTAAACTGAAGTTTTAGGGAGACCTCACTTCCTTCCTTTAGCATGATGTGAACAACTAGGAAATTGGCCATGATAGAACTCCAAAATGAACTACACACTCGCACTACATTGGACCACAGATGAAGCTACACAAGGCTCGAAAACCGATCAAGCCCAAAAGGGGGGCCATGGCAGTGCCATACGGAAAAAAATTGGGTGTATGTGATACCCCTAAGATAAATGCAAGTGTCGAAAGACACAATTGAGGGTCTACAAATATGCCCCTCTTCAGTAGAGTGAATGAACGAGTGAAACGTGACTGCGAAGTGCAAGCAATGAATGAGTGAAATGAACTCTAGTGAAGAATTCAAATGACCAACAATTTTGTCACCACACAACAGTAAAGAAGGTTAAGGGAAATGAGTCATGCTAACCGAATGGACTAGGGGATCTAGGCACAATGTCGAAGAAAGCTAAAGGAATTTGGACACGATGCCAAAGAAGACTAAAGGAAACCAAATACGATGCTGGAAAAGACAAGGAGATCTAAACACGATGCCAGAGTAGACTAAAGGAAAAGGGTTCAAGTCCGGGCGAGTATTGGAGAACCCAAGGAAATCTAGGCACGATGCCGGAGAAGATATCGTATCCGAGCAAGTATCGGAGAAGAGATCGTATTCAGGTGAGTAGCGAAAATGGGTAGAATTCGGGTGAGTACTGGAGAAGGGTCCGAGCGAGTACCGGGAAAGGGGTAGAATCCGGGTGAGTACTGGAAAAAAGGTCAGAGAGAGTACCGGAAAACCCAAAAAAAACTAGCCAAGCACAACAACACAAAGAAAGAGGGTGTATGCCCCAATATGAACATGATAACGCCACTAAATGATTCGAATAAGCAAGAAATCAAACATCTCAATCACGAAAGACGAAGGTGTATGCCTCAGTGTGATGTCTAAAAAAGGCTAATAAATGACAAGCGAGAAAACAAGAATACCACTAACAAGATGGAAAGAAATGGGGTATGCCCTTATAAGACAACTTAGAAATGTGACTAAAGGTGAAAAGAAAGGGCTATGCCCTAGTCTAAGATATCCATACCATGTCAGAATCCCATAACTGTACATATGGTTAAAGTCAGAGAGCTAAAAACATCACAAACATTCATTCCTATAACAACATCGACTTTATTCCGCAACATCCAATATCCACAAAAAAAACTGATAGGGGTATGCCCCAGTGTGTACATCTGATATGCAAGTGTCTCAGTAAAAAAACAACTCTGAAATATATCACTGAAGACCCAATCATCTGGATAAGCGAACATGACAAAGGATGGGGTATGCCCTAGTGTGCATACCCACTGGGTCGACGAATACGCATGAATCCGATCTCGGGCTATCTCTCAGAAGCAAGCTACTATATGAAGAAACCAAGCTGAATGTGGGGGCCTACTCAAACACTGATGCCAAGCATCACCTGGTGAAATGGGATGCCTGCATCCCAATGTAAGAACTGATGCCATCATGCAAGGATATGGGTATGCCCTAGTATGAATATAACAAACCAGCAAGCGGAGGGGGTCCTAGACAGTCTCGACTCTCTGCATCATTTGTCTCTGATCGTGGACCAAAGGCGAAGAGATGAAACGGAAAAGCAATATGCGATCCTTGATATTCCTCAAGATATGGAGCCCTGTTGGCATCTTGTACTTCAATCAGTTGACGGAGCCTGTTCGAATGAAATACGTCAAAGCAAACACGAGATCTCATGGCCTCGGGGTGGTCTTACGACTTGGACCGTAATGAAGGCTAGGGGTAAAAGGTGAATGAAACAATGGGAAACAAATGCCCAAATACCCAATAGATAATGCCAAGCCTCTGTGTGCACAATGTCAAATATTGGAAGACCATGTGAGTAAGGTGACTCAATCCTACATCCAAATGAACAATGTCCAACAATAGGTGATGTGCACCAAAGAACACGTCATTCATGAAGCGAGACAATGATCGACGAGGGTAAAAGAAGACAAAAAGGGATAAGACGAATGATGAATGGGTGTAGAAGAAAATGAAGAAACAAGTTGGGATAAAAGTGTAGCAATGTGTGATAATGACGAACAACTCATCCTATAAATGCCAAATCGAAGCAAGTCACTATATGATGGGAGTGGTGATATAGATAATGATCCAAGGAACCTAGTGCAAAGGAAACCAAAACCTCACTCCCAATATGCCTCCCAGATCCATGGAGAAAATGATCGTACAATGCTCTCACTGACTCTCAGAAGAAGAATAAGTCTCTCAAACCCAAAATGACCTCTGATGATCAAGCCGTGATATTGTTGGCAAACCATACAAAACCCAAATATTAATGACATGAACATTGAACGAGCACAATTTTTTATTTTTTTTTACAAAACAACCGATAAAGTAAGCCAACGACCACACCAACATGATCTAACAAATGTACCTCAAATCCCAAACCCAAATGGTCCCCTCAAACTAAAACTCCTGGATCGAAACCTAAGGGTGGAATGAAGAGTGTGACAAGCCTAACCTGCAGCTTCGGGACGAGAGCACGTCATCATCACACAAAGGAAGATAGAAGCGAAAATAATTGAAATGATAGAAACAAAACTCAAAGACAGACAAAGTGAAAATGCATAATGTAGGAAAGAAGAAATCATGAATGACCCAAAAATAAAACAAATGAACAATGACACAATGGACTCACAATACTCACCAATCCAGACAATAAATGCAAAGCGCACAAGAGGAGGCCCCCAACCCAGGTGAGAAAAGGTATGCAAGGCTAAGTGAACAAATAGGTCATAATGAATCATGTGAGGCTCAACGGGCTAGCAATGGGATATATCAATGTGTGGGTGTGCAACAGGGAATATGGCTACTCAAAACGATGGCCGCCCATCCTCTAACCATGATCTCACACGTAAAACTTCTTTAGCTGATCCACATTGACTGGCTCTGAAAACTAATTTCCGTCCAGATCTGTCAACCAGGTAGTTAACTCTCAGGTCAAATCTCGGATAACATATGACACACTCTAGCTCGGTCTGAACTTGCCTCTAGGGTCGCTGATCAATCCCTTGAAGACCTTCAAAACTAGGTCACCTTTCTAGAATTTCCTAGGCTTAATCCTCTTCCTGAATGCAAGGGTCATTTTCCTCTGATAAGCCTGAACATGATCTGTTGCCCTCAATCTCCTCTCATCTAGAAGGCTAAGCTGATCATAACGAGACTGAGCCCACTCAGTCTCAGATATCTACTGCTCTAATGCTACTCTCAAAGATCCCATCTCAATCTCAATAGGTAGCACTGCTTCCATACCATACACCAAGGAGTAAGGTGTAGCTCCAGTAGAGGTACGAAAAGAAGTACGATAAGCCTATAGCGCGAAAGGGAGCTTCTCTGACCAATCCCGAGAAGTCTCAACCATTTTCCTCAAAATCTGCTTAATATTCTTATTGGCGGCCTCAACTGTCCCATTAGTCTACGACCCATATGTAGACGATCTATGATGCTGAATGCCATACTCCTGAACCATTGTATCCACCTTGCCTCTGAAATGCACCCCTCTGTATGAGATCAGCTCATGAGGGATTCCATATCGACAGATGATATGTGATTTGATGAACTTGGCCACCTTGGTTGCTGTTAATCCGGCGTAAGAAGCGGCTTCCACCCACTTGGTGAAGTAATCAATGGCTACTAAGATGTACTCGTGCCCGCTGGAATACTTGGGCGAGATCTTTCCAATAATATCAATACCCCACACTGAAAATAGCCAAGGGGATGTGAGTGCATGCAACTCCGAATGTGGCATGTGAATGAGATCACCGTGCATCTGGCACTTTAGGCACCTCTGAACGAACTGACAACAATCTGCCTTCATGGTCAACCAGAAATAACCTGTCCTCATAATCTTTTGGGCCAACATGTGTCCTCCCATGTGTGTGCCACAAACTTCTGCATGAACCTCACTCATCACTCGATCTGCAGAGGCACGGTATAGACATAACAACAATAGGCCATCGAGCGATCGTTTGTACAATGACTTTCCATAAATCATAAATCTAATGGCTAACTGCCTCAAAGCTCTCCTATCCTTGACAGTGGCGGACTCAGGGTAAGAGACACATGATAGAAACTGATAAATATCATGGTACCATTGTAGACCCTCAATTTTGTCCCTTTAACACATGTCTTTAAGTTCGTTTTCAGTGCTCCACAGTAGTTCCTTGGTGGCCCAGTATTACTCACCACTTACCTTTCTCTGAGTCACCTTGGAGACTTTGGTTGAGGGATTATTTGATCCCTTATTGTGACCCTTGGCAGCCCTAGCTTAGACTTAGGTTTTTTCGTTCATTTTTAGGATAGCTTTTAGATACACTTGGCCCATTAGGCACTTTTAGACTCACTTTTTGTATAACTTACACGGTTGCATGACTCGTGGGGCCCAGTTTTTGTTAATTTGTTTATTTTTATTTCTTAGTTTTAGTTTTATGATTATCAATCACTCTTATTTTTATTTGTTTTCTTCCTCTTTATATGATTTTTCTTAACTTGATTATTCATTATATATATATTTTTTTTATTATTGTCCTCTAGTTTGTTTACTTATTTAGTTACTCATTCAATTATTTACTTTCAAAAATTTCATGCTTTTGCAAGGAAACTTACCATTGGAGTTTAAAGAAAGTGGGACTCCCCTTGGAAGGTTTTGGAGGGGAATTCGAAATTGGGAAGATTTGCTTTTGAAGGAGAAGACTAAAAAATAAGGAAAAAAAATATTCTGCAAGAAGGGGCTGCCATATATAAAGAAAAATTTTAAAAGAGAGAGAAAATGGGGCATAGAGAGGGGGCACGCATTGAGGAGACGCATTGGAGAAAGGATTGAGAGAAGGAATTCTGGAATTTTTTGGGGGCTGGAAGAGAGGAGATTCAGGGATTGTTTGGAGGAAAAGCACAAGGGAATTGGAGAAGAGAAGAATTGCAACCAAGGCTGCCCAGGTATGCTTCTCGTCACTCTTGGAATTCTTATCCATATTCGATTTCTCCGTGCGTTTGTTTCTGAATATTTAATATACTGTTGATTGGGGTGGACGAAAAGGGCCACAAATTGATTTGTTGAGATTGGTTGCTCACTTGTTTGCCCTGTTTTGGATTCTGATTCTCTTATATGTCATTGATGTCGTCTGAAATTCATGACTCCATGCCTGAATTTGATCATGTTCCTTTTTGTTTAAATCCCATTCTGCATTTTGCTCTCTATCCATAGCCTCACGGATTTAATATTTGAAGTGGAGCTATTTATGTTTATTGACCAAAGTCTTCCGCTCTCTTCTTCTCTGAGTTTTACATTTTTTTTATTTGTTCTCTATCCCTCTTCCTACACGGTATTTGAATCTATTTGAGGTGCTTACGGTGTGTTTGAAGAAATGTCCAGAGATGAAGATTTGATTAATTCCTTACCTTCCTGTTTTGGATCAATTGGGTTTTATGATGAAGTGTTGGTTCTCTTTGAGCAAAGACTAGATGTGGTTCTGTTACTTTCTTTGGATTCTGCGTTTCATGAAATTATGGCCTGTGGTGAATCGGGATACTTGAAAAAGGAGCCATCAAGTCAGCAGCACCAGATTTTGATGAAGATCGCTGCCCTTGGTCAGTTTCAGCTGACATCTGATCTAAGCAGTCAAGTAAAGGCCGAGCTTGGAGGGGAACGCCATAACGAAACTCTGAATTCACAAGTTTCTGATCAGTTTCAACTTTCTAAGTTGTAGAATCAAATCCAGCAAAATTCTTCCGAAGACCATTCTGGAGGTTCTCAGCTGCACTCTCTACCATCTGGGATGCAGGATATACGTTCATCAGTGGCCTCATCGACACCATGTTCAGACTAATGATGCAGTCTAGGAAGTACAATTCTCAGATGCTGGCTGTTCAAGTCAGTACCAATAAAGACTGCTTTGTAAAAATCTGGAAAGAAAGGATTTATGTTCAAAGCATAGAACGTTCTGGTCGTGTTTGGGATGCAAAATTGAGGATTAAAGAGGGCTGCAGAAATGGTAAACAGTTTGACTTTCTGGTGCAGTTCATGGTCATCTCGCTGTCGATAATAAATCCTCTATGCTGGAACGAATCCAAATATTTGCTCATGAGGACAAAATCCATAGGAAACCACTTCATCACTGGTCCCATGTATGTGTATGACTCAAATTGGGATGGGTCAGATTGGGTCACTGATGGAGGATGACTTCAACATGAATGGTGATAACTCTGTCCAGCTTCTTGTTGCTGCACATGCTGTTAATAATGGTCAAGCCATTATTATGGCTCTTTTGGAGGAGCATTTCGTATCTCAATTATGCAGTATTGCTCCAGCAAACCTTATGCTGAAAGGCAAACCCGGAGCTCAGAACTTCAACATAATCAACAATTGGATGTTCCCCTGTCCAATGACAGTTTACTGACAGAAGGTAATGATGCTAGTTCATTTGATGAGTCACAATGAATCAGAATAGAGCACTAACGAAGAGCAAAAACCCAACTCCTCTGTACAGCTTCTTGACCTGCTGTTGAGAAGGAGAATATCGGTATGAAGTATCAAATCCCAAGTCCTTGACCCTCAGAATCAGTTTTAGGACCTTGGTCATGCTATTGGCCTTCAAAGACTGAATATGAAAAATAGATGTCCTAGTATTCTCTGCGTTGTAATATGATCAGATTCTCATAACCCTGTTCTAGTGAGTTGTTCATATGGAAAGGGATTGGTTTAATGAGTCTTGACTTCACTTACAGCTGCCTGAAAACTGCTTTACAATCAATCTGGCCCCTGTTCCACTCTTGGAGCCTGATGATGGGAATTCGAAGCAAAGTGGAAATTGAACTTCAAGGCATGAGGGACATTTACTATGTAGGTGACCCTATGGCATTTGAGCTCACTCAGAGAAACGCATCATACACTGGCTTTAGTCGGCAAGCACTTTGCAAATGACAATCCTTCACCAACATTTCCCATATTTTAAGAGGTTGTTTCCATTGTAATCAGATTGGTGGGGTGGGGATCTCGAAAGATTGGATGCATTCCCAGGAGTAAAATTCCTTGAATATTGTTTCCCTCAATGGCTATTTGAAGTACTGGGAGACTCTCATCCAAAATAAAACACTCTATACCTGAATTGATGAAGAAGGGGTAGTGGCAAGCCAGAGGACTACATTCCAAGTCTGGATTTCATTGATCCCTTCTTTGAGTGCCTAAGGGCAGAACTCTTATCAGTTCCATTTCTTCCTCCGTATCTACTGCAAAGAGGAAAATTTGTTGAGAAGCAACCTGGGACGCACTTTTTTCTTTACTACTAAGACTGGTCAGCATGTCCACCTGAAGTTAAATCAGTTGCTGCTGTAATTGCCACTCTCTTACAACAATATTTGAACCAGCTTGGTGGTCTTAAAAGCATGCTGGATTTTTTCTTGCTATGATCATCAAGGCACTCTTCTGTTTGCTAAGTCATGGCCTCAGCATTTATTTGGAGGAATTAATTAAATCATGCCTGAAATGGAGGGAAATGATGTCTTCCATGATAAAGTTTTCTTCACCATTTGATTCAGTATATGTGCAGTTGTCTCCACAAGCGAATGTGGAATCATCATCCCCACTACTGCCTAGGATATGGCATACTTCATGGAAATCCACAGCAGCAGGGGAGCCACCAAGCATTCACTCGACAAGCTAGGGAAGCTCTGACTAGATTAACGAAGCAGCTCAGGCATGGACCTGAAGCTTAAATCTGATGATTCTGATGATGGAACCATGGCACTCATATAGCTGTGACAAGACTTTACTGAATTTAATAAGGATAGCAAATAAATTGAAGCCGATGTTCACTAATGTTTGGGAAGCATCTATGCTGTTTAAAGGAATTTCCCGAGAAGTGCTTGTGTAACTTGCTAAGCTGGCTGCTTGAGTTAAGCCACTGTGATATTAGTGGGGAAAAGAAACAACAAAGGCTTAATGAAGAGACTGTACCCTGGAAGTTCAGAACTGGAGGTTATGCGTGACGTTGTTCGAGATTTACAATCCGAAAGGCTTCCTACATGGCCAGAATACAGAGAATGGTTGGTTTGGGATTGAAAAGAAGATGACCGTTATTCACCAGCTTCATCCAATTTTGGGGACTTTCATGACAAGATTTCAGGATTGAAGCTGGTCATGTTTGTTCTTCAAAACACATTCTGTTGCCTGCCAAAAGAGGACTCATTTCTCATGTCATAAAAAAAAAATGCTCATGTCCTTGAGGAAATTCGTGAGATAAATGTGATTAGAGTTTGCTAGCAAAAACTCATTTTAATCCAAGAATTTATGAAGGATATTTTCCAATGACAGTCTTTTGATTCGCCTTGGCTCAGAGTATGACCCCTTGCCCAACGAACAGAATGCTAATGGTTTTTGTTACTATTTCCAAGCTGGTCTTTTACATGAAATGACCAGCCATGATGCGAGACCTATTATCGGATTGATTTGATCATGAAAGACGAAGTGTTGCACTCACTAGCTTGGTTGATTGCCATCAATACTGGTAAGATTTGTAGCGTTCATATAAGCTTAAAGAGTCTTTGAAACAGTAGCAATGTCGGATGAATATTCCAGCAACCACAGCTTATTTGCAGCCTTATGCGCATCCTCATCGAGAAGCTACCAACCATGCTGATTATCTTCGAGTTCCTCACCAGATGGGGGTCCTAAATCAACTTTTGGCAAATTCTGGTTATGCATTAACCCATCAGCAGATCCGTGACAATGCTAGTGGTGCTAATGGTGAAGATTATGTTCCATCCAATAATCAAAATTGTCTAATCCCAAAAGATATTTTAATCTCGGATGATTCAATACCTGAAACAGTTCAAACTGAACCTGTAGCTATGGTTGCTGCTGCTGCTTTTGGTGCTGGGAGTGAAGATCATTCCCCATCTGGTTATCCAAACTGTCCAACTCAGTGCTAAATCATCTGACACGGTCTTTCAGATATTGTCTCAGTACAGATCCAAAATATGTTAGGCCCCTTGCAATTCATGCCCTTGATGATCTCTCCCAGCATGAAGGACTTGCTAAAGCTAGTGACTCTGTATCAGCATGTCGCACACTGATAAGCTTGCTTGAAGATTAACTAACATATGCTATTGCCACTACTTGCAGCTGGAACAGGAATTACCTTAATTGATTCAGTAGTAATGCCTCGACCTAGCACATAGCAGCATCAAAGAGTAGCCAGGACCCACCAATGGGTTTTGCATTGATAAGATTTCCAGATCATGATACTTCAACATGTCCTATGGACTTTCGTGTTTTGGAAATGTGGCCATTGCAGCTTGTTATGCCCAGCGTGTACATGAATTAAAGCATGTGTTAATCATTGTTTTTTATGTTCATCATGGGAATGGAACAAATGATGATTCTATAATGGCTCAGATATATTCTTCCTTTCCACTTATTAAGATGGAAGCTACCCTGATACTAGTAAAATTGACGAGGTAAGGTCATGATAGTGGCGAAGGACGACGACACCAACTATTAAATGAGATGTGTAGTGAAAGAGGTAACAATGGGGATGGTGATCTTTGTCATGATAAGGTTTTTGAAGGTCATGATTCATGTTTCAAACGATCAGAAGTATGTGATAATTTTGAAGTGAATCAGAAGTCATTGTCAAGAAGAGCATGAAGGTTTTGAAGTTACTGGCAGAACAGAGGATTCTCATAACCTTGTTATGGAAAATCTGCTCATAAGGGACATAGGATGGTTTAATCAGTTTTGACTTCCTTTACAGTTGATAGGTCTCATGCTTTACTGGTAGAGACTGATGATCGGAATTCAAAGCAAGACGAAAGAGGGAATTCTGGGGGACGTCTGCTGGCCATCATACTGTTGGGAATCTTATTGTATTTGTTCTATTGAAAGACAGAACTGAAGGGAAAGAATTTTTGTTATCCGAAACTAGTTTGAATATGAGAAGATGGGAAAACAATGATGCAGATACAAGTGGCCAAATGTCTTTAAAATGCACTGTGAAAGATTCAGAAACAAAGGAAAATGCATCAGCCTTGGTTTACCAGCAGCAAGGTAAACCTCCACATATGGAAAAGAATTCTAAAAATGAGGCTACAAATACAAGCATTCCTAGGCAGTCAGAGGAGGACTCTAAGCTTGCTGAATCTTCTTCTACTGCTATTAATATTGACGATCAGGTTTCTGAAAAGCCCAGTGAGACTATGCCATCCAAAGAAGACTGTTCTGCTCAGAAGTGCAATCATGGCCAAAGTGTATTCCAAGGGACTCTTACTAGTGAAAACAAAGGGAATTACGCTAGTGGTTATTTTGATGCTCAAGTTATCTCAAGCTTTTCTAGTCAAGACAATGCTAGGTTAGGCAGGCTTGGTATTTCAACAAACTGCAAGAAGGAATTAGAACAGAAGATTATCAGCACCAAGTTTTCTACTCGTATCAGAATATCAGTAGAAAGAATTACCAAGAAAGTCTCGTTAAATCTGAACCAGAAGAGAAACGATTGAATACTAACTGAAAGAAGAGATACATAGCATAAAGGATCAGACAGTCATCCCAAGCAATCTACAGGATTCGTTAAGATATGACTGCAAGGCCTAATGAAGGGAGAGACAAATTGTCTGAAAAAGGCTTCGTGTTTTCTGGACGAAATCTGCGACCAGATATTGGTTATGGGGGTAATGTGGTAGGCTTTCGATCTGTCCAAGGAGGAAACTATGGTGTGTTAAAGAACCCACGTAGGCAGTCGACTATGCAGTATGTTGGAGGAATCCTCTCTGGACCAATGCAATCAATGGGTTCTCAGGGAGGACAACGAAATAGTCCTGATGCTGATAGATGGCAGCGTGCTACTGGCTTCCAGAAGGGTTTAATTCCTTCTCCTCAAACTCCGGTACAGATGCACAGAGTTGAGAAGAAGTATGAAGTGGGTAAAGCGACAGATGAGGAAGAGGTGCAAGTCAAGATTTAGTCTTGCTGCAATTTCTGATGTCGAAATTGCCAATAATTCTGCCAGCTTACGGAAAACTCCAATGTCTGTTTCGAATGTTGATGAAAAATACATTGCATCAAGGTTTTGCCGCAATCTGGAGCCCTGTCTCTGCATTAAGTTCCTTGCTGCATGCAGAGATTTGGTGGTTGCCTCTGAAGAACTCACATCAAAAATCTATTTCAGCACAAGAATCATGGAGCCGCATGCTTCATGACTCTTCAAGTTTATAAATGAAGGCCTTCAGTTTTGCATCAGATGCAAACACAAACAAAGATGTTTATGAGACAGATATTTACTCTGGGGTGAAAGGTTTGCAGATTCTGGTTACTTTCCCAGGGAAATTTTTACCAATACCAAAATCCATATTTGAGAATGCTCTGTAGACATTTATATCAGTTATCGTTGAGGATTTCAACAAAGCATTATTATGGAAACTAGCATTGAAGGCATTGGTGCAGATTGGCTCATTCATTGATAGATTTCATGAATCTGAGAAGGCACTGAGCTATGACTACATTGTCATTGAAAAGATTGTTTCATTGATGTTTCTCGATGATTTCGGCCTGCCTTTTCAACCCAGACTGGAGGCAATTTCTAATATTGGCACTACTGATCTGAATGTTACGCTGAAAACTGTCCAAGGGTTGGAAGATGCTATATTTGCTAATTTATTGGAGGTTCATATCCATAGAAATCTGAAGTCAACCAAAATCGCAGTTTAGCTTTTGAAATGCCACTCCAATAAGCTGCTTCCAGGGATCCATGGAGCTGGAGATTTTGAGGATGCTCTTTCACGTTCTGCTGTTAATATCTGGAATCAAATTGAAAATAGCATGGCTTTCAGCGTTAGGCATCAGGAGAATGAGCTTCTTAAATGCAACAATGACAACAATGAAGCTTGCTGTTGGAAGTTCTACTCCCACGAGATCACCTTCTGACCTGCGCCCATTTCAAGATGGTAATGCTGGTGTTGCTGAATTTATTAAATCGGTACCAGAGCCACTACTTAAAGCATTTTCGAAACTGTCATCAGATTTTGCTACTAAAGTTGCTGCAACAGATTTATTTCAGATGGTGCAAAGAAAGATTTCCAAATCCGAAGGCTACTATAGTTGTTCCAGATTCAGAACCTAAAAAAGATGGAAAAAGTTGCTTCAGGGTTCATCTGGAACTCGGCTAGTTTAGGTGGAAATCTGGTGATGACACAAAGGAATCATTTCCCCTCTGGCATACAGTATTTCTATCATTAGAGATGCTCTGGCCAAAGTTTGTTTATTCCAGATTATTTGATTGGACTGTGGATGAGATCAATAATTTTATTGGACAAGATCCTGATTCGAAAGTTTTAATTGAGGTTCTGGATATTTATGGATTTGAGAGTTTCAAGACAAGCAGTTTTGAGCAATCTTGTATCAATTCGGCAAAGGGGAAAATATCAGGTGGAGGTTCTCACTCTGATGTAGAGAATTCTTTTAGAGAATCAGTGGTCAAATTATGAGAGACTCAGAATGAAGAGAACTCCTGATGATTTTGAGAAATTGGATTGAAAACCAGCTTCAGAAACCATAAGATATATATGATGTTGGGCCAAGTGTTGACAGAGAAACTTCCGTTGGATTCAATATCCTCAGAACAGAGAGAACAAAGAGCACTTGGGTGCGTATGTCATTACTGTGGCCGTTACAAGAGCCACATTCTACAGACGGACTGAAGCATTCAGGCTGTACGCTTATTTCAGGTCATTCAGAAGGTTACCCTACTGTCAGTGGGTTGTCAGCAAGTGCAAGTTCTTCTCTGGCCAAGACAGGCTTTAGACCACTGATGGGGTCATCTCATACTGGAGCATCAGATTTCGGGCTCTTGACAAATGCTAGTTCAGGGTCTACAACCGGTACTGTTGGACAACAATGGCTTCAGTCTGTAGGAGCTGCATCACTATCTGAACAGTCACCAATGCACCAGCTAGAACATCTACAAGTTCATTCCTTGCCGCTCCCGATATAAAAGCCTTTCAATATATTCAAGACAGCTCAACATAAGGTCTCATAAGCAATTTACTGTTGATGCTTTGCCTTAACTAATTCAGAATGCGCAGCAAGGTGACTTGCAAAAATGGCTTCACCATAATTCGCAGAGTTTATCTCCTGCAGTGCCATCGGTCCCAATAAGGCACCATGCTCCCTTTTCACCACAACTGCAGCCTCCCCCAACTAAACAAGAGCTAGAATTGTCACTTCCTGTTAGTTTCCACTGCCACCCATGATTAAATAGAGCCCTCAAGCTCTCTTCCAGCAATGTCTTTGATATCAAATGCCCACCAAAATCTCCATTCAGCAACTGCTTTAATGTGAGCTCATGGATCCAAAGAAGACACGGATAGGGAAAACTGATTACGCAAGAATCCGTATTTCAAGAGCAACTCAAGTTTACTAAAACTCTTCACCTCTCACTGGAAATCACCGAAACTTTGAACAATAGAAAGCCACGAAAAGTGCTAAAAGAGGGCAGAATGTATTTTGGGATTCAACATCAGCAAGACAGTCTCGGATCTTATTCCCAGGCTCCACTCAATCATGGCAACCTTGCTACATACACCTTCTCCTCTATTTACTTCTTTGATTGGGAACTTACTGTTTTAAATTGAATTTTGAAACCATTGTTCAGCTGAATATTCCCAGCTTTGAAAAAATCCATCTTAGGAGCATCTAGGTATAAAATCCCAATTTTAACATGCTATTTGCTGCCATTTTCCTTCGGGCATGCACTTTCACTGTTTTATCTGATTTTTAACTATTTTCATGATTTTCTTGATTTTCAACAAGCATGAACAAACTTCATGATTCCAAACAATGGAATTCATTGAATCAATTCGTGCAAAAGTAATGTGGACTTTGGTGGGGGGTCCTACATTCTTGATATCTTCACTAATATTGATTTTAAAGATGGTTGTTTGGTATTTAATTGATTTTGATTCCTCTTGGAGATATGCTTGAATTTGTTTTATATTTGTTATTGGGCTAACCTTGCTTCCCATAAAGGCGCTTTAGCTTGCTATCCAGGTACGCTCCTTCTCATCTTTTTTTGAGAATTCTATGGACATGTATGCTATTGGTGACTACATCCATGCACGATGTGATTCTTGGGTGTTTAAATATATATTAGATTTGCCCGGATAAGACATATGTTGTGTGCTACATTTCTACACTAACTTTTATGTTTTATGATAGCGCTTGAAGAGCGGTTCAGGTACGCACTCTAACTCTCCTTATTTGCAATTTGATTGTGTTTGGCATGCCACTCTCTAAAATCACCTAGCCTATTTAGGTATCTATAATTAACTGATTAATTGCCACACTTCCCTTAATTTTGTTAGTAGAGACCTTTATAGGGCTTAGAGGGGTGCTACCTCCTAGAGGTACCTTCCCAATAAGTAACCTAATCCCCGGACCAGACTCGGGTTTT
The DNA here is from genome assembly GCF_004353265.1 of Vitis riparia. Lineage (NCBI taxonomy): Eukaryota > Viridiplantae > Streptophyta > Magnoliopsida > Vitales > Vitaceae > Vitis > Vitis riparia. Next base: position 13,211,292 of record NC_048433.1, on the reverse strand, counting down.
TCAAAGACATGCCTTTTTTTTTCAAAAATTATGGAGTCACATTTTAGGGTTTTTCTTTCTTGTTTTATTTTCCCTTTAAAATAAAAATAAAATAAGTGGCGACTCCGACTTTTCCAAAAACTAAATAATTTTTCACAAATAAAAAAGCGAGTCTCGCCGATCGAGTGGGGACGCACGTGAAAAATGCGGGTCCACAACCATGGTAGTCCATCCTGATCCTTGATATCTCCAATCAGACAACAATAAGCTGGTGCGAACTTGGTCTCAATCAGCAATGGTCGCACAGTCACTCCCGTAGGGATCTCAATCATAGAAGCCAAGATGGCTAGCGCATGAACAAACTGATTTTCTGCCCTAGGAAGATGTATATATCTCAACTTCTCAAACTTATCAACCAACAAATCCAAATAAGCATGATAGGGTTTCAACTTCTCATCCCGAGTCCTCCAAATACCCTGAGTTTTCTGAATAACCAAGTTGGAATCCCCGTGGATTTCCAACTGTCTAACTCCAAGATCGAGCGTAGTCTTTAGACCTGTAATGCATGCCTCATACTCAACAACATTATTCATCAGCCGGTGATGATCAGAAAATGCCAACTGGACTGATCCGGGAATATGATCACCTTGAGGTGATATCAATGGGATGCCAATACCAAACCCCAATTAATTAACGGCACCATCAAAGTACAACCGCCATCCTGCAATACTAGTCACTAAGACAAATTACTCATCAAGGAAATCATCATCAACCAATCTGTCATCAGATACTGGCAAAGAAGCTAAATGATATGCAACAATGCTCCATTTTATTGATTTCTGCGTGACATACTAAATATCAAACTCTGTCAATAGCACTAACCATCTCATGAACCTACCAGTCAAAACAGGCTTGTCGAACATATATCTCAACGGATCTAATCGTGAGACCAATAATATGGAATACTAGGTCACATAGTGTCTCAGCCTTCTAGTGGCCCAAACTAGTGCCAAATAGAGGAGCTCAATCATAATGTATATGCACTCATACTTGAGCATCCTCTTACTCAGATAATAAATGGCTCGCTCGTTTCCTGAATCATCGAGCTAATCTAACATGCATCCCATGGCAATGTCCGATACTGACAAGTACAGAAGCAGAGGGTGCCTTGGTGTAGGCGGTACTAAAACTGGAGAAGAAAGGAGACACTCCTTAATCTTTTCGAAAGCGCACTGGCAATCATCATCCTAAACTGTAGGTTGGCTCTTCCTCAGAAGACGGAAGATAGGCTCGTATATGTCTGTCAATCTGGCAATGAAATGAGTGATATACTATAATCTGCCAAGAAAGCCTCTGATCTCTTTCTCGGTCCTCGGAGCAGGCATGTCAAGTATGGCTATGATATTTTCTGGATCAACCTCTATACTACGCTCACTAACGATACGCCCTAGCAATTTCCCAGAAGTTACCCTAAAGGTGCACTTCTTAGGATTCAACCTTAACCTGAACTGTCTGATCTTCTCAAAGAATCTCTGTAAGGCTGCTAAGTGATTTGCCCTGTCTTGAGACTTCACTATCATGTCATCCACATATACCTCAACATCTTTATGCATCATGTCATGGAATAGAGTAGTAGTAGCTCTCTAATAAGTGGCCCCTGAATTCTTTAACCCAAATGGCATAACCCGGTAGCACTAAGTACCCCACTCAGTGATGAAAGAAGTCTTCTCTATATCCTGTAGCCATCAAAATCTTATTATACAAAAAAAAAAAAAAAACCATCCATAAATGATAACATCGAATGCCCTGCGGTACTATCAACCAACATATGAATGTGTGGGACGGGGAAATCATCCTTAGGACTGGCTTTGTTCAGATCTTGAAAGTTAACACAGACTCTAACTTTGTCGTCCTTTTTAGGAACATGGACAACATTAGCCAGCCATTCAGGATATTCGACCACTAACAAGAAACCAACACTGAGTTGTTTCTGAATCTCTTTCTTAACCTACAAACTCCATCGAGGGTGTAATCTCCTCAATTTCTACTTAACTGGTCTAGCATGTGGTAGGATGGGCAAGTGATGCTGGACTATAGAGGGATTAAGGCATGGCATGTCCTCATATGACCATGCAAATACATCCAAGTATGACCTAAGCAGGTCAATCAGTTTGCTCCTCTTATTAGGAGAAAATGAGGTGTCAATCTTCAACTCCTCGGGCTGATCAGGGGTCCCAAAATCTACTAACTCAATGATACCAGAAACGGGTGTTACTTTCATTTTCTCCAAATCTGAATCAAAATTCGACTAATCACTCAATGGGCCATCTGAGCCTATCATATCATCAACATCATGTATATATGTCGTGGGTGTCGGTGGTATAATCAAAGCAAAATGCAGTGACACAAGTGAATACTCGAAAACACTCATATCATTATTATTTCCACCAGCCACATTATCAAAGTGGGCGACAAACCCTGACATAGTGTCAAAAGAAATAGGTGGGTCCACAGAATTGGATGCTCCCTCAACAGTAATAACATTAGGAGTAACAACAGTAATAGAGTCATCATCATCTATCTCAAGCATAAAAGCCCCAAACATATCCAAAGTAGAATGAGGCCCGTGCAGGGTTGCATCCAGAATACGACCAGTGCCAATCATATCCATCTTGTCTGTGCAAGCATCATAAAGAGTCACATCATCAATGTCAATCATAGAAACCCTGAACAAATCGAAATCAAAGTGGGGATCGTGTGGGATTGCATCGAGAATACGACCTACCCCTATCATGTCCATCTCGTCGGTACAAGCATCAAGCAGAGTCACTCCATCAGCATCAATCATAGTATCCATAAGTATACCATAATCAGAAACTGCCTCCGGGAAGCATATGGAGAACATGTTGGCTCGATCGGGCGACAGGGGCGTAACTATCATAACATTAGGTCCCTCATGGATCTCGGTACCCAAATGCATCTGCCCCAAGGTCCGTTGGAGGTCCTGAACCTCAACAGCCTCTGAAATAAAAGCAATCCCCTCCATGTGGGGTGCATGATCTGAACCTCTGACAAAGTAATCAGTCAACTGAAAGGTGTATAGGCGAAGGGGGTAATCAAATGGAACCTTAAACAAGTGGACCTTTACTCTGTCCTTGCTCAGTCTCGCCATGTAGCGTGTATCCTCCTCCGTAGGAGTGTAACCTAACCCATAATGTATGTCATGATCAACTATGAAAGTAAACTCGTGTGGTCCATGCTGGCGGTGACCCAATCCCAAGTCGGGTAGATAAGACATGCCCTTCATTATGTTAATCACCAAGGTGCTACTATACTGTTCGAATGACATAGGCACCATATCTCTGTTGTCATTCTCTAAACTGACAACCTGAACCTCATCGAAAGTAAACTCGGTCAAATGCAAGTCATCCTCACTATGACTAATTTGTAATACTGGCTCGAAAAAAGTGACAACATCCCGCCAGACTGTATCGTGATAATGCGACCCTCGTGTATGAATTTCACCTTCTGATAAAGGGAAGATGGTATGGCACCAGCCTCATGAATCCAAGGAGGACTAAGAAGTAGGTTAAAGGATGAATGAATCCTCATAAACTGGAAAAACATGAAATATCTTACTGGCCCAATCATAACGTGTGCAGTGAGAGTACCCATAACTGTCCTTTAAGTCCTGTCATAAGCTCTGATGGTTTGTGTAGATGGCCCAAAATCAGATGGAGAAAAGCCAAGAGCAATGGCTATAACTAAAGGACAAACGTTTAGGGCAGAGCCGTTGTCCAGCAAGACTGGCGGCACTCTACGGCCTGAACAAGCAACATCAATGAACAAAGGTCGAACATGATCTGACCCCTCTGATGGCAAGTCATCGTCGAAAAACACAATGCACGTAGCCCTATCAGTTATCAAAAAGTGAATCAGCCCCTCTGGGGTGGTAGCAGTATCAACTCTAATATGGTCGAGAGCTTTGATCAACGCATCTTTATGTATGCTAGATGAGGCCAATAGGCTCCAAATGGATATGGGAGCCTGCGTAGTATGCAGTTGCGCAAAATCTCATCATCCTCTCTCTGAATCTCCTCCGTAGCAGTTGTACCAGCAAATGGCCTATTGACAGGTAGAGGATGTGCTACTCTCCTACTCTGCGTGACTATCTAAACATCTCTGTGAGTGGGCCCATACTCCTTCGGGAACAGAATGAAGGGTGTCAAAGGCGGCACATGCTGTAAATACAGTAGTGAGACTGCGGGCTGTTGGGGAATCTCATCTAGGGCCAACCTGAATGGCCTGGGGACTTACGGTCCATGGGTATATCCACTAAAATCTGAGTCCTCGTACAAACTGATTGGCTGAGGAGCCTCTCCATCCCATCCCATCATAAATACAACACTCTCTGTGTGCTCAATCAAATGGATTCCCCTTGGGAGTGGAGGTACAACTCTAGTGTCATGAGTAGGTAACAGGTCTATGGTCACTGCGGGTCGTCCCAATCAACCAAACCCTGATAAATCAAGTCCTGTATAACATGTCTCGGTGCTGAGCAACTGTCTGTATCATGGCCCGCTCTCTGGTGGTAAGCATAATGAAGGTCTGTCCTGAATCCTAGTAGGGTAGGTTGTAGTGGTGGTCTGGGCGGTAACAGGGCAATCAATCCCCACTCAACCAATCTCTGAAATGCTCCACTTAATGGCATCCCAAGCCGTGTGAACTATCTAACTGGCCTCGACGGAGGTGGTGCTCTATACTGATGGAATTGCAAGGGTAGCCTCTAGGATGCCTGTGTAACATATACTGGTTGTGGCGACAGATGTAGATAAGCAGGCCCTGCTAACCTAATGGGAATAGCTGGCCTGTACTGATCATGTTGTATCATCTAATAAGAGATATCTGAAAACTGCCTCTAAGTCTGAGGCCAATGCGGGGACCTATGCCCCATCATACCAATGGTGCCAACATCTGATGGCCTAGGTCCTGACCCCAGCTTCTTCCTCTTTGAGTCTGAGAGGGAAGAATTTGCCCATAATCCTCTAGATATACCCTCCTCGATGCCATAGAGGGTCTGCACTAAGAAGCCAAAGTCTGTCTTCGAAAAACCCATGAGATGTCTAGTGTAATGGGGCTAAAGACTACACATAATCATACTGATCTGATCACGCTCTGAGGGCCTGTTAATAATTTGTGCTATCTTCTCTCTCCAGCCGGAGATGAAGGAGGTAATAGTCTCATATGGCCTTTATCTAAGGGCCTCTAACTTTCTTCGGGATACATCAACTACAGTATTAAAGGAATATTGCCTGAGCAACTCCTGTGCCAGATCAATCTATGTCCGACGTCGTGAGGGGTCTAATGAAGCAAACCACCGCTGGGCGGTACCACTCAAGGACAGAGGGAACAACATGATCATTTGTGTCTCATCTAACCTATGCCCGCGCATAACAACACTATACAACTGCAAGTGAATAAGAGGGCACCCGATCCCCATGTATCTCTCAATGTTCGGCATGCGGAACTTAATAAGCAAAGCTGCAACAAGCAGTCATCATACCCATCTGAACTCATGACTCCATCAATGACATGCAGTGACCTCATCCTCTGCTCAATCCTCTCAATTCGGGCCTGAGTGTCATCTACAACTTGTGTAGGGACCATAACAAAATTTGGCATAGTCTTAGTCTGACCATGTAAAACAAAGGCCTATGTCTGTGGGGCTAACTAAACTAGGGGTGGTGGTTAAGGTGGGATTGTGTAGTCCGGCTGTATGGTAGGTCTAGATGGTGGTGGTAGTGAGGGTGTGGAAGAATCATGTGGGGTGGTCCCCTGAATCGGTACTGGTAGGGCCTGGTGCCTATCAATCCTCTGACCCAATCCTAAAATAGCATCTCTGAGTGATGCCATGGTATTTATCATCTTTGCCAACTGGTCAACAGTAGCATACTGCAGGTCCATATCTCTCTAAACTGATGTCTGTCTTGACTGGCTATACTGGTTTGATCCTCTAACAAGTTTGCTTCCGACCCTGATCCAAGCTTGAGAACCTAGGTTGGTCTCAATCAACAATTTTATAAAAGAAAAAGGGTATGTCAATCCCTGTGACTACTAGTCCTGAAATCAATTTTGTAATGTAATCCCACGACTAAATCCTCTGAGGCAATGAACTGTCATGTGATGTTAATAGTTAATCTAATACATGGCTCCATGGGCAGGAGCAAGATTCTGACATGGTGATACCTTAGAGGTAAGGTGGCTCAAAAGCCAACAACGGGAAAAGGCAAGTCCTAAAAGCTAGATAACAGTACCCATAAAAGGGATACACAACCTATGATTCTAACCAACAATCAAAGTGACACTCTGGCCACGCAAGTATCCACGAAATCCATCTCAGGGCTATACAGGTCTTCATTGCTCAGATATCAGTCATCTCCATAGTGCTCCCAACATCGATATAACCCTTATGCTCAACCCTATTCCAAACCCCTAGCTTGGTCGAATGCAAATAGTTGGGAATGACTCCCAAACAATTCAAGAAACCAATAAGGAATAGTCAACCAAGACTAGTGATTCGGAAATAAATGGATACAAGCGTGCCCCACAAACACAAATGACAAGCAGTTATGGAAGAGAAATGGCAGTCATGTAGCAAGCAATCATGCGCAAAGAGATACCCTACCATACAATCTACACACAAGCTAATCATCTAAGCCTATCATGAACCACAAAACCAAGAACCAACAACAACGAATAAGCATGCCACAACCAATCAGGTGAACACACAGGCAACAACTCATCATAAGTGCAAGTCAAATACCAACCAAGTAAGTGATCACCAGTCACCTATAAAGCCTAACAATAAATTGGTCAATGAACCATGTGCTCCAATATACCCAACTCAAGTTCAAGTTTGATCCTCTTATGAAACCAGAGATTCTGGGTTAGATCCCCAGTGGAGTCGCCAATTTGTGGACCCTTACCCGATCCACCGACCGGCGCGATTCACTATTTTAAAGGTGAAAAGGAAAACTGGTTTTTGAGTTTTGAAAAATTCGTCCTAGTGAGGAATGATTTTGTTTGGAGTCGCCACTTACTTTTTATTTTTATTTTTAAATGGGAAAAATTTAAGTAAGAAAAAACGGTTTGCGAAAACTAGATTCTAGGTCTAGGGATCAAGTTACCTATCACGAAGGTACCTCATGCGAGGTAGCACCCCTCCAGGCCCAAAACTCGGTCTCTACTAATGAATTAGGTATATGGGAGCATATGGGTTAAAGATCAAACAAACCTTGGGCTGAACAAATGACATGAATCACATAGACCCACCTAGTATTTAGCATGCACATACACTCAACAAGTCAAAATCAAAGTGCATACCTGAGGTCCTCAGCCAAGCGCTGCATAAGAGGTCAGTCAATAAGCTCAAATGCACAACAAATATACATAGCAATCATGCACCAAGCATTCATGTGAATTTCATTATCTAAAGCCGAAGTGCATACCTATGGTCTTTAGCCATACGTTGCAAAGAAAAGGTGAGGCAAGTAATACAAGCATACAACATGCATTCTTAATCAAGCATTAAATCTCATACCCAAAAGGGAGGGAAGCAGATTGAAATGAAATAAATTGTTTGCTTTCTTTTGCACACATTCCTCTAAATTCCATCAAACCAAACCATGCTCTCTTAACCCACATTCTTCTCATCCATGAAGTGGGCGCACATGAAATCTAACCAAACCGAACTCTGACCCTAAAGGTGGCCCACAAGTGCCTTAAAGGCTAAGGGCTCAAGCCACAACAAAAATGGGGGTTAAAACATGTTAAAAATGGGGCTGCCTAGCAGAACCTGTTGAACCCATTCCCAACCAGTCTATCCGATTGAGAAAAATTCTGAAACATTACCAGCAGATTCCTCGAAGAATAAGGAATCCAACAAAAAAACGATGCTCAATTCCGAGCCCGGATGAGGGAGAACCAGTCGAAATAATGCAATGTGTTTATAAAACGGGGCTGTCTAAAAGACCTTGTTGAACCGGTTCCTAACCAAGCCAATTGATTGAATTTTTTTTTGAAACTTTACTATTAGATTCCTTGAAGAATAAGGAATCCAACAAAAAAACGGCGCTCAATTTCGAGCCCGGATGAGGGAGAACTGACCGAAACAATGCAACGTGTTCCTTATACAAGGCCAAACTCAAGCCACCCAACCTATTTAAAACTAAGGCCACGAAGCTCATTAATCAACCAACAATGCAGCCCCCCTGAACTCAAGAAACCCAATTGAAAATTCTGCCACACGGACATCCATATGCAGCCACCTAAATCCCCTAAAACCAAACTGAAATTTCATTCACCTGAAGCCTCCCACCTACAGCTACATAAATCCCATGGAACAAACTAAAATTTCAGCCACATGGAACCTCTACATGTAGCCACAAGACCTGGGGTTTAAGTCCATATTATTGATGGGTAGCCCCAAATTAAAAAATAAAGAAGGTCATGGTCAATACCAAGCAAGGGAGGTTTCAAGAAAAACCGAGTGGCAGAAACACCCATACCAACATAACCACCTGAATCTAGCATCTAAGAAGTTCCTCAATCCAAAGCTACAAGGCTATAAGAATCCTTCCCTTAACAATCAGGATGTCACAATGACCTTCAACCAAAACCAAAACTAATGAAGGTAGTGACCCTATTACTCACACATCAAAAGTAGGTCACTGCCACCCTCCCAATTCCTAATCAGAACCAACCCAAAATGAGACATCCATAGCAAACATAAAAAATGAAACCACGGAACAATTACATATCAAAAGCATCCATAAAGTGACTGTTAAAAAAAAAAAAAAAGAGAGAATCATGAGCAGTGAAGAATCTCTCTTTTATGCCACAAAATTAAAGGAGAAAAACAACAATCCAAAATACCATGCCTGAGAACCTCTTTCCCAGGATGAGCATGAAAACTGAGATATTCAAAGGTGGAAAAGAAGATTATAAACCTAGAGTTCCATTCATGAACATCATGTATTGATAAGGGGTGTAACTCAACACACCATTAGCAAGGCAAACAGAATACAACTTACAACTAGAGTGAGGACAATAAAGCAAATTCCTATTTCTCAAAGGAAAACTCAAAATAGAGCCATGCCATTCTAAATCGATGTAGGGAGAAGCATATCAACCGAACTATGAACTAAGAAATAGATCAAAAGGAAGCAAAGATGAACAACACCAAATCCTTGAACACTCCTTATTTGAAATAGCCATAGAAGTTTCAACAGTCTCTTAAATAGAAAAGAAAATCTAAAAAGAAAAGAATGAGATACCAGAATCAGTGTTTACCAGATTGTTCTCCCCTCAAGTAGAAATTTGCTTGGCTTCAAGGCTACCTTTCCTTCTATTTGCCTTAGCACACAGAGGCTCACGAGTAGAACCTCACTCCAAGGATCCAACTAGAAAAATCCCCAAATAGAGTCTTCCCACTCTAAAACCTCAAACTTTTTGTTTTTCCTTCCTCTTTGCTCACTTCATGTGCACTCAAAACTTTCGTAGATGCTCAAAACCTTTTCCACACTTTGTTATTTTCCCTCACCAAACTTAGATAGAGTTTTTTCCCCTAGAAAAAAAATGCAAAGGAAAAGGTCTTTCTCTCTTTCCATTCTGGCTTTTTATACCAGAACCCCTGCTCCTGCCACTTCCACCTTCATTTTTCCCTCCTTCAGCTCTGGAAAGTGCCCCCATCAACCTTGGAAACCAGCTCCATAAACACTCCTCACAGTCACGAGGTGAGCTGCTCTTTCCACAACTACTCCTTTGCTTCACTACCAAGAATCCATATGGATTCATGGTGGGCTACAAGGAACCTGAACAAATGCCTAAAATGGACCCAAAATATTGCCTTAGACCGATCTGGAGCTTATGGGCCCGAGCCATGTAGGATTTGGGCTCCAAAATCACCAAAATTAGTGCTCTATACAAGCTAGCCCAACAAACCGGTTCCAACCGGTCGAGTTGGTTGAGAAAATATTTGAAAATTTGACAGAATATTCCTTGAAAAACAAGGATTCCATAAAAAAAATGGTGCACGATTCCGAGTTTGGATGAGAGAGATATGATCGAAACAAGCCAAAGTGCTCCGAATTCAAACATGCTCCATTGAACTCCGACTGAACTGAAACTTTGGGGATTGGTCGAGCCGGTTGAGAAAAAATTTGAAATTTTGACAAAATATTCCTTGAAGAACAAGGATTCCATAAATAAAAATAAAAAAAATGATGCGCGATTCCGAGTTCGAATGAGGGAGATATGATCGAAACAAGCCCAAGTGCTCCGTATTCGAACCTACTCCTATGAACTCCAATTGAACTGAAGTTTTGGGAAGACCTCACTTCCTTTCTTTACCATGATGTGAACAACTAGGAAATTGGCCATGACGACACTCCAAAATGAACTACATACTCACACTACATTGGACCGCATATGAACCTACACAAGGCTCGAAAACCGATCAAGCCCAAAAGGAGGGCCATGGTGGTGCCATACGGAAAAAAATTGGGTGCATGTGACACCCCTAAGATAAAAGCAAGTGTTGAAGGAAAAAATTGAGGGTCTACACATTGCTATCCCATTGAGCGTCATATGGTATATTGTAGCCTTTTCTTTTCTATAGCCCTGCTTATCATTTCTACACCCAGGTTAAGGCCCTTTGATGTATAGTTACGATTTTCTAGGAAAGTCTCATGATCTTTGGACTTATAGGCTTATCTTTCTCATCATCGATGTTATCGCCTCATCACCCTGTTTGTTACATTTCATTACTTCAATCCTAGCTTTTATCATTGGTTGCTACATTTCATATTTTTTTCACTTGGAATGATGATTCTTCTTATATTTATGCATAGAGGGTAATCATACCACTCCCTTCATTCCATCATTCGACATTGATTCAAAGATTTTAGCTCAAGAGGTTGTCTCATCGGATGAGGTTTCATGTGTTCATCAATGATTTGAAAGAGTTAGTTCATTCCTTGTATTTTTCCCATTGGAGTTCGATTTATTGATGACCAGGGTATGTGCATACAAAAAAAAAAAAAAAAGCATAGTGATATGTTTGTATTTGATATCCTACTCCATTGAGCATGTGTTGCTACTTGAGCATTGTTTATTGGGTTTATCATTGAGGGTTTGTGCGAGTTTTCCATGAGGATGCTTTCACTTCTTGAGCCATTTTCATTATGCCGTTGGAGGGATGAGATTTTTTTCATCTTGATTTTTGTGAGATCTTTTGTTCCTTGGATCAGAGTTGTTGTACTTTATAGGTATGAGAGCTGAGTAACCTTTCACTAAGATCTCCGAATCAGTTCTTTCTTTACTACTCCATTATGGGTGATATGATTTGCCTTTGCTGTATTGATATGCATTTCTCATAATTCCTTTTACTATCTCACTACCTTCATTTGATTCCCCATCATTCATTTCCTACTATTTATTCCCTCTTTCATGCCACTCCAACACCCATACACCTTCCTGATTCGACATCTTTCTTCACATTGTTTACATGATCCACTGATAGCTTGTCCATTTTTTTCTCTTTTTTTATTTCATCATCAATATTATCGTTGACTCCTCTTAAGTTCACTTGCTCATGAGATTATCATATGCATTGTACACTATACACGAGGGTATGGGTTTGGTCATTGGGTATTTGAGCCTAGTTTCCTTTCGTTTCTTTGCCTTTTCACCCTGACCTACATTACGTCCTGTGTCTAAGGCCACCCTGAGGCCATCAGATCAAATATTATCTTTGACAGTTTTCACTTGGACAAGCTTTTGTAGATTGGTTGAAGTATAATCGTTACTATGTTTTCTCTTATGGGAAATACTTTTGGAAGCATTTGGTTTCTCTTTCTTGCTTAGCATATTGATGTTTGATGGATTTTAGAGTTTGGAGATAGTTCATAGATGATATCGAATTCATCCTTTTGTTGTGCATCAGATATCCACATTGGGGCATATTTCCCCTTTACTCTGAGATCCTTAGTTGTGGTTGGGTTGTATGGCTATCCTTGATCTTGGTTATTGAGATGCTTGATTGATGTTAACAGATGGTTGATTGACATTGACACATGTTTGGTTGGCGATGACAGATTCTTTGTTGTGCCTCAGATATCCATACTAGGGCATATTTCCCGCTCATCGATGAGATTTGTTTAAGTAGTGGTATGAGAGTGAATTATTAGTTAGTTATCTACCTCATGACTTTGACATCAGATCTTATACTGGGGCATATTTCCCCATTTTCTTTGAGTATTCTTAAGATTAAGGCGGCTGCCAGCTTGATTTTAAATTGAGCACTGGTCTAAGACTTCCAATGATTTATGATATCAGGACCTTCCTACACGGTTATGTTGAGATAGAGGTGGATTTCATCAGGTTTCACCTGAAGAGCATTGATGGGTTCTTCAATCGAATGCTTATGTGATAGTTTGTTTTCGTTATATCTACCTTGCAGATCAGGTTATCCAGATAAGCAGTATCTTGTACACATTGAGATTTGTTTTTAGATGAGTTGCAATGTACACACTTCGAGATTCAATTTTTAAAATTTTTCGATATAACATCTTTCGAGTCACACAGAGAGTTCTTATGGTCCAAATTTTTTCATAGGTTTTTTATGTGGTGCACTGAATTTTGACTCTTTGATTTTAGTAAACGGTTGATTTACTGGCTGATCTAGAAGTATGAGCACCTTAGATACTAGGTCATATTTCCTTTCCTAAGCCTAGTACACCAACCCTTGGCATTTGGAGTCTACAACTCTAACCTCGTCTCTTTCCTATCAGCTTTCTAGTTAGTCTTCACCATGCTTTCCATTTAGAGCCCTGAGCTCGTGACCCAAAGTCATTCTTCTCATTCATGACCCATAGTCATTCTTTCCATTTAGAGCCCTGAGCTCACGACCCATTGTCATTATTCTCATTCATGACCAAGATTCATTCTTTCCATTTAGAGCCCTGAGCTCATGACCTAGAGTCATTCTTCTTATTTATGACCTAGAGTCATTCTTTCCATTTAGAGCCCTGAGTTCATGACCCATAGTCATTTTTCTTATTTATGACCAGAGTCATTCTTTCCGTTTAGAGCCATGAGCTCATGACCCAGAGTCATTCTTTTCATCGATGACCTAGAGTCATTCTTTCCATTTAAAGCCTTGAGCTCACAACCCAGAGTCATTTTTCTCATTCATGACCCAGAGTCATTCTTTCCATTTAGAGCCCTGAGCTCATGTCCTAGAGTCGTTCTTCTCATTCATGACCCAGAGTCATTCTTTCCATTTAGAGCCCTGAGCTCATGACCCATAGTCGTTCTTCTCATTCATGACCCAGAGTCATTCTTTCCATTTAGAGCCCTGAATAGCAATAGTCAAATCAAAGTTTAGGCTACCAACAAACATAACCAACAAACCAACAAAAGATATTGAAACAAAGAGTGTGTTAAGTTTAGGTCAATCAAGACTCTAGGAGTAAAGTGTAAATTCAATTAATACATGTCGCCACATCAGAAGTGGCTTGAGCATCTTGATGAGTCATAGCAAACATCTGCCCTTGGACTCTAGGTTTTTGTTTATCCTCCTTATTTTCCTCCTTAAGCTTTCCAATTATAACCTTCTTATTCTTTGGATAATCCCAAATCATATGTCCATGTTTCCCACAACCAAAGCAAGCTTTAGACTCTTTATAGCAAGGTTTACCCCAATGTTTCTTACCACAAATAGAACAAGTCATATCTAAATTTTGCACTACTTCCCCCTTTAATATAATTCTCAATTGAAACGAACCTTTTTGGTTCTTGGTTATCATGGTCACCATCACTCCTACTCTTCTTTCTTTGTTGTTCTCTATATTACTGAAGCTCTTTATTATCCTTTTCTGCTATAAGGGCTCTATCTATAACCTCTGAATAGACACTGAGCTTCAAAATAGATATTTTGTTCTTCAAATAGGGTTTCAATCCATCCTGAAACTTTAATGTCTTTTCTTTTTCTATAGCAATCAATTGTGGAGAAAAATGTGACAACTCTGTAAATTTAGCTTCATACTGGGCCACCACCATATCCCCCTGTTCCAAACAAACAAACTCTTCTACTTCTTATTATCTAACACTATCAGGAAAGTATTTTTTATAAAATACCTCCTTAAACTGTCTCCAAACTATAGGTCCTTGATCATCTAAAATCCTTTTAGTCATACACCACCAATGATTTACTTTTTTATTTAACATAAATGTTATATAAGAGACCTTTTGCTCCTCAGAGCAATCTATAACATCAAAGAATTTCTCTATCTTAAGAATCCAAGCTTCTACTTTTGTTGGGTCTGAAGTACCAGAAAAATAAGGAGGACCTAACTTCTTAAAGTCATCAAATGAGCTACCCGTAGAAGATGAGGGTTCTCCAAGAGCTTGAGTCTCAATAGCTCTAGCTTGATGCTCAACCAAACTAGTTAAGGTCTCAAGATACCTATAAAGCCCTTCTACATTCATAGGGGGCAAAGCCTCAAGTGGAGGAGGTACATCATTATTAGCTTGACTGTTTTGGGAAGATGTTTTTCTTCGTAGTGCCATGTTGTCCTATAAAGCATTAGGTATAATTCAATTAGTCACTAAGAAACCAGTTAAACAATTTGGATTCATAAGGAAGAATAGGAATTTATACAAGATGAAACTGAAACTTAAACTAATGCGTCACTTGTCTATCCTCAAAGTGAACTAAAACATGTTCCCAACAAGATCATAACCTAGTGCTCTGATACCACTCCTAACGACTCATTCCCAACCGTGTAGATATTGTCCGCTATGGACCCAAAGGGGCCCTCATGGCTTTAAAACCCATCTATAGGGTTACGAGGAGTCCATACTTATATAGCGCCAAGAACTTTCCCCCCTATCCGATGTGGGATATCACAAGAAGACACTGTATAAATCCTATTTTAATTTTCTCATGAGGGAGAGAACAATATTTTAGTATTTCTTAGTGCCACGCTGCAATTGCTTTGAGGCACTATACTAATAAACATGCATGGAGTAGGCCATAAGATTTTTATCATACGAAATACTACCTCTGGTGCCCTTACATATATATTACTTATTATAGGCCTTCCTATTTTTAGGGAAGAAATTTAATGTGTTTGAAGGAAAGGGATAAGAATAAACAATAGTGATAATAATAATAATAATAATAATAATAATAATAATAATTTAGAAATATAGCTAAAAATCAATTTTAAATAAACTATGCTCACCCTTGTATTCTAAATGGAAAAATAAATATTAGCTCAACACTAAAAGAAAGATATAATATGAATAAAATGATAAAGATTGACATTTAAATAAAGTTCTAAATATTTATTTATTAATTAAGCATTGAGATTTTAAATGGGTTTTAAGTAAAAATTTTATTTTAATTAATTGGAACTAATTATTTTTAACTATTTTATCAGGTAAATGTCATCCCAAATCAACCCATATTCAAATATAAGAGCAAAGACTACTTGGAAATCAAAGTTTTAAAGTTTTTTTAGTTCCTTCACTAAAAATCCCTATATAATATGAAAGGTCCTATAATAGCTCCAATTTGAAATATACTAAAAGATTGGACCATCCATGTCATGTCATCTATATAATTTTGGTCCTATTACCCAAATCTGTTCCATCACTTTGTACCTTAGTTTTTACTCATATATGTATAAGAGCTAGATTTTAATATACACTTTTAATACTACAAATATTGATACCCTTAACTTTTCCTAATATAAACAATCATAATTTTGCATATTACATCCAATACCATTGAAATTATAAATTAAATAATAACCCCAATCTACAAACCTAACATTTGAAATAAATAAATAGATGTCCTAATGGTGCAAGGACCCATCATTACAATTCTATAATGCATTGAAAAAAATCCCAAGGAGAAAATCAATTTTAGAAGACCACTGCAAAGGCTATGAGAGAGTCGAGTTCAATCTAGCTTAGATTTTATCAAGTCATTTCAAGTCTTTCACTTTTTTCCTATAGAATGATTATTATATTTCACTTGTTGAAGGACCGTGCATTTTTAATTTCTCATTTGCCAATGGGTATTCCAAGGATAGTAAATATCAATTTTAGTTGCTTCTTACAAGTGTTTGGAGAAATTAATTTGTCACCGTTTCTTACACGACTTTTGAACTAGAGAGATTCGTGTTTCTCTTTAAGTGATACCTGAAACCATGTTTTTATTTAATTAGAAGTTTTAAAAGCATAATACTTATTCTCATTTTTTTAATAAAAATATTTTCAAAATAGAATTTCTAAATATAACATTAAATTAGACCGTAGCACTAACTACTTATGTTACTTGTACTTCTTACTTCTACTTTTTCTTCCATCTTTCCCTTATATTTTCTAATAAAAGTTATTTAAAAAAAGTGAAAAGTGAATTATGACTTACTAATTTGAAAAAAAAATAATGAAAAATGAACTTAAATTTTATAAATGAGTTTTGTTTTCATCTGTTTAAAAATATTTTAAAATACATACATTTTTTCACGAGTCAATAATTATTTCTTGAAATTACTTGCTATGGTCATAATACCAATTAAGAAGTAGATATATAGATGTTTAATTGTAAAGAACCAATTTTCTTTTTAGTTTAGTTTAGGTTTTTTTTTTTTTTCTTTTAAACCATAAGACTTGATTTAGGATATAATATATATATATATATATATATATATATATATATATGTATGTATGTATGTATGTATGTATGTATGTATAGAAATAAACATCCTTAGGAATATTAAACAGTTATAAAATAAGAAAATTTTAAATTAATAATACAATTAAAACTAAAATACGTAAAAATTAGATGCAATTAAAACAAAAAAAATATTGTATTTCTCTTTCTCCATATCTATATTTTTAACTAGAGTACTTTACAATCGAAGTGAAAGTCAATATTTTGTTTTTATTTTTTTTGCTTTTAAATTTCTCAAATTTCTTATTTTATTGTTGATGTTGATCAACAAAAATTTTATTCAATTTTATTAGAAAAGATAAGAAGATGAAGGGATTTATATAATATAAAATATATAATCATTATTAACTAAAGGATTAGAAAGATTTCTATTTATCACCTAAGGATATGTAGAATTTTTCCACAATAATTTGTATTTCATATTATATAATAAAAATTTATTATATATTTATTTGTAAGATATTTTCATTAACATAAAATGATAAATAAATTTTTTTATAATTTTTTTTAATATCATCAAATAAAGGGTCATTTAAGGAAATAATTATATGATTTATGAAAAAGTCTATGTATTTTGAAATATTTTTAAATTAATGAAGATAAAATTGATTTATAAAATTTGGGATTCTTTTTTCTATATATTTTAAAATTAGTGAGGCAAAATCAACTTTTTCCTTAAAAAATTGTATATTTTCAAAATTTTGATTTTGTAATAAAATTTTACTTCACTTTGCCTTTTTTCCCCCCTTCAATTTTCCTCCGCTTGCTCCTCCGAAAATCTCTCTTTATATAAATTCTTTCTCTTTTTTGCTCAACAAAAGAGTAAGTCGTCGATGTCAACGGAGAGAGGGGGACTTTGCTCTATCTGCTTCTTCCTCTTCCCAGGAATTTCTTATCATTTTTGTAAAACCTTCCATGATTCAAATACAACTTACAAAAACTTAAAAGAAAGATATTGAAAAGTAAAAAGAAAAAAAAAGGCAAAAAAAAAAAAAAAAGACATTTAGACTCAATAAATTCTTTACACTCTTCTACGAGTCATTTTTGTAATATTTTTTAGAAACACTTTATACTAAAAGGTGTTTTTGAAGAAGGATTACATCATTGTTATTTTTTTTTGTGACACATTGAAAAATGGGATATGCTTCATAGGATCCTACAAAGATAAAAAAAAAAAAAAAAAAAAAAAGGAGAACTATTTGGATGCCTTAAGCATGTGTGAGGCAAGGGGTAAGCCAATAGTGTGCTGAAATTGATAGTAACAATATCCATCTTCTTGTGGATCCTTTGAGGGTTGTTTTTACTATTAAGTGGCAGAGAATGTACATTTCCTACAATCATCATCATTTAGCAGCATGCTGAATTCTTGGCAAAGTGTGTGGACAAAAATATTCATCTCGTCATTCATATGCCTCTCCCTGTATCCCATTCTAAATGCCTCTTGATCGCCATTTTCTATTAAGTTTTTAATTTTTCATTTTTCATTTTCACATACCCTTTCATCACCATATACATATTATTTACTTGAATTGGTGTAGTGCCAAATAATTTAGAGGTTTGAGAGTGATTTTCATAACAATATTTTTTTAGTCTATAAAACTTATCTTGATAATACTTGCATTACTTTTAAATGATGTTTGTCAAATAAAAAAGAATGGTTTGATATGGTTTAATGATTTAAATTAGTACTTTTAGTATCGTTGATAAAATAACTTAAAAGTAGTAAGTTAAAATAATTGTCTTTTTCTAAATTACAAACATCATATACCATAATAGGTTATATTTGTTTCTTCTCTTGTTTCTCTCTCATAAGAATGCAAATATGTCAATTTAATAGTTAAAAAAAAAAAGTCTTTTTTTAGCTTTATGAACTAACTTTAGTATTTAAAGTAAAAAGTAGATAATAAGTAATTTACTAATAAGAATTATATCATAAGTTTTAAGTAAATAATATTAGTCTAATTTTAATTAAATTTATATCGAGTCATTAAATATTAAGTATTAAGTTTTATCAAACATCCATTTATAAATAATCTATTAGGCTACATTTGATTAGCGGAATATGATAGGATATGATATGTCTATCATGGGATATCATATCCCATTGAATAGGAAATAGATATCCTAGGATATGATTTCCAGTGGGATATGATATATTTAGATATGCATATCTTACGGACATAACATTTTAAAGTAGCATATGCTGTGAGATATGTTATGTCAATTTACATTTATATTTAACTTACCCATCCAAATGAAAACAAAATATCAGCTTTAGATCCCAAAGGCAATAAGAAAGTTGGTGGGTTTGAATCGGGTTTCGTATTTTTGATTGCTTGTGTGATTAATTACATGAGTTGATTAACCATTGCATCCCCACTCCAAACCTGATGAATATATATATGTGTATGATCTCAAAGCAAATCCAATGGGTAATATAATATCAAAAATAGCATGTATAGAAAGTTATTACAACTCAACTTACAATTATTGTGTTTTTTGAACTCGAAGTTTTTATATATTCATTGACTTTGTTGAATATAAGATGAAGAGGAACCTTTGATACATTAATCTGAAGATGGAAAACAAACTATCTTATAGAAAAACAATTAAATAAATCTTTTATCATAATATAAAAAGTTAAGTTTTAAAACCTTACTATATAATCCTTGTATGAGATGCTACAACATGATAACAACAACTCATTTCCCAACATTGCATCATCTTTACAATTGATCAATGTTATCCCAACAAATATTTTCCAATTGTACCTATAACAACAATTTTAAAGATTTAATTAAAATATTTAAAAATATTCTAATTTGTGTGTGTTTATATATATATATATAATATATATATATATATATATATATATATAAGAAGGCTATATAAATTTAATTTAAGAAACTCATACTTAAAAAATATTCTTCGATAGTTTTCACATATAAATAAATAATATTGAAAGAAAACATTAATAATGGGGAAGTTCTATTTGTTTATACTTTTTTTTTAAAAAAAAAAATAGAAATCATATATCATAGCATATTTTGATTTTTTTTTTTTCCATTTTCATTTCATTTTAGAAAATGTGAGTTTACAAAAAGAACAACTTAAAACACCTATTTGACATTTTCAATTTTTTTTTTCCTCAAAAATTGAAGTTCAACCCAACGAAGGAAAAAGAATGACCTTATGGATCCATAATTTACTTTTTAAATTATATGAATATTATAAATATAAATGGAATATGAATATTAAAAAATATTTTATAAATATTTTAAACCTTAATGAATAGACCAAAATAATTTTTAAACCTTAAATTGTTTCGTAATATAGATAATTCACCTAAAATAACTCATATTTCTATAATTAAAAGAATTAAATTTTGAAACCGTTAAAATAAAAAAACCGAAAAATGCTTGGACATTACTTTATTCCTAATATTTGCTTGTGAATTGCCATTGCCAATGTGTGCATTGCTAATGGGAGGCCATTGTAATGCTCTAAAACCTCGTCTTTCATTTTCAACCTATATTCTTTCAGGTATTCCAATAACATTCTATACTTGACTCGCCTTGCTTGCTCCATGGATGATGGGGTGGCATCTGATACAAATTGTGAGCACCCACCACATGGTTTAAAATATCGACTGAGTCCAGTACGACTCAGCTAAGTCGTATCTGCCTTGAACCTTTCTACGTTGAGTCCAATACCCGATATCGTTTTCAACATAAACCCAACTAAGAACCGATTAAAGAGATCAAACACATTTTTATAGTGGTTCGACACCCCTTACTTACATGCACTCTCCTCAAGCTCTCAACTGAGTGAGGGTTTCACTATCCTTGAAGTTTCAACCAAGCTTCCAAATTCTTTACATTTAGATTTCAGCTCCAGTGGGTTCTTACACAATCCTTTAAGTAATCACCAACTTGAAGCATTCTATACACACAATCTCACTTAATCACAACCTAGCTCAATAAATGCTCAAATACAAGGAAATACTAGGATGAATGACAAAGGTGCACTAAATGATATGCAAGTAAAGGGTTAATGCACCAAAAGAAAGAAGTGAGAGCTTTAAATGAAGAACATGTAGGTATACAATTGATTGCAAGTGTTCTTTAATTCATAAATGAAGTGGAGCTCTCAATTTATAGGTTTTTAGCCTTGGGTACCAAAAAATGCCAACAAGTAGTCTCGACTGATCGAGTTCTGGTTCAACCGATTGACTAGCCATTAGGCATAAAATGCATGGCAGGTGACCATTAGGCCTTGATCGGGCAATAATAGAGAAGACCTACCCCTCGATTGGGAGAAGTCTCACCTTGATTGGGAATGCAAGGCTACTGGAAGAGAGAGAATATTTTTGCATCCCTTGACTAGTCCTCGATTGGAAAGGCTTTATCGGTCGATTAGTTCTATGATTGGTTGAACTAGTTCACTAGTTCCCTTGACCGATTCACCTATTTTGGCTTGAAAACCTATTTTTTTCTATTCCTTTCACTTCTAACACTTAGGCAAGGTCTTTAAGAGTATTGATATGTCAATTTTAAAACAATTTGCCTAAGATTCGTATGAGAAAACTCGGGTTTTAGTTGAAATTTAACTTTAATGCATAAATCGAGTTTTTAATAATGTATGGATTAGTATAAAAAACTTAAGTGCACCCATGCATTCACCTTACATATATTTCCTGAGATTAAAAATTCTTCTTGCAGGCTTAATCTTGCATTCATTTGGCTATTTGATGATTTTCTTGAATATCCTTTTGAATTTTCAAAATAAAACTTGAAACTCTTCTAATTCAAAATCATTAGCAATTTAACTATGGTTTGTTATCATCTAAACATAATTAGGAGGACCCTTGGGCCAACAATCTCCCCTTTTTTTATGATGAAAAACTTTGGTTATCTAGGAGGAAAGGCATTTCCCCCTTAAACCAATCATAGATCATTTAATATTAACAAAATTTAAAACAAAATGATCAAGCATGTTAATTCGATTTACTTAGCTTAAGAGTATTGCAACAAAAAATCATAAAAGAATAAGTCATCTAAGCATCTAATGTAAGTATCAAATATATATAGGCATATCATATATCAAGTATCATTATCAAAAGGGTACAACCCATGCTATCCCAAAGTGGTGAATAATCAACAAGTCATATATTTGTCCAAAATACGAAAATGATATGCATGTCATGTCCAAAATGAGTGAATCTACTGTATCATCCTCCTAGATCCTAAAATATCTCCTTCTTTGGCAACATAAAAAAGGAACAAGATAGGTCTCCAAATAACGATTAAGGATGAGGAAAAGGAAAAATGGATCATAAATAGGCCATCATCCTCTCATGTTGTCGAGTAAGACGATCCTCTATTTGATCAATCCTCTATGGTAGGACTCTGATACTAGTCCGTCCTATCCTTCATGGAATAAAAACGTGTCACTAACCACTACAAGCTCCTCCATATGAGTACCAAGGGAGCTGATTTCACTAATAGGTCCATCCATGGAGCATAATTAGGAATAGAAGGTGCCTGTGGTTGTGGTATCTCAATAGAAGTAGGCTTGGCATATGCTAGTCTAGAGAAGTCAGGCTCGGTATATGGAATGTGATCAGTAGAAAGTCCCTTTGTATAGGCAGGCTCAGTCATCATCAAATTAGAAAAAGTAGACTTGAACTGAACATTCTCAGTCTATGAAAGAATCTCTATCTGAAATGTGGGGATATTAAGTTCAAGCTCACTCTGCTAGCCACTCTAAGGGTTTAGGCCAACTTGAGGGTCTACTCCACCCTCCATCAATCAAATCTCTGCCTCCTTCTCAACTCCAAGGTGTATCTATCCTTATCCTTGTCCTCGTGGCTATGCTTGTGCATGTGCTTGTGTTCTTTCTGCTTTTCTAACCTAAGAACCATTTGGAGCCTTCTCAAATTTCATCCGCCCCATGAACTCATCATCATATGTATCATAGATACTAGGGGCCTGAAAATCCATCTTTCTACTAAGGTCAATGTTAGAATCTTTGAAGACTAGAAAGAAAGTGACCATAGGGGAATACATGAGTCATGCTCTCGCAGCAAGCAATTATATGCATCATTATCAGGTATCCCAAATGAATTTGTCTCACAGTTAGAATGGAATCTATAAGGAATGCCTTGTAATAGGATACCTTATCTTAGTGTCTACCTTGTGGTAGAAAAGTGAAACATAACATATGAGGGAGCACTCTATTAATGATAGTCGAGCTATGTGTTGAGGCCTTGCCCATCCCATGAGCATTTGGTAGTCCAAAAATCCTTTGAATAGCCTCTTTAGGATCAAATCCTGGGATAGTGGGTCATATCTTGGACTCGTATACTTTGAGTTCAACGAGAGCAACATCAAAGATACGATAAATGCTCTCCGAGTCTGAGCAAATCTCTACTTCTTTGACGATGGATGAGATCGGGCCACCTATATAGTGAGTTGTCCTCAAGTAGAATGCTTGTACCAGTATAGGAAAAACCAACTCAAAAATTGTAACAATCGACAACCAACCCATCCTAGTAAACAATCCCTCAAATCCAAAGTATTAAAATTGGGCAAAATTGATGTTTCTCCCTGAAACTACATGCCTATGAGAGAAATATTGTTTGTACCAATAGTACTCCTCCGTGGTACTGAATAAGGCAATGTCAAAACATGCCTTTTGACATGCCTGTAGCTGTGAGGACTCAGTAGGGTGCTTGCCTTGAGCCCTAACGTAGTTAACTCTTGTCTAGGAGCTATTAAACCGAAAAAGAATGTACAACTCAAAGAAAAGGAGGCCAAGAAGCCTGTGCACAACTGAATACTTGCGAAAATGAATGGGACTTGAAGCTGAAATGATTGTGAGGCTTGGATGGAAGAAGAAACTACTTAAATACCTCCTCAAATCTCTCCGAAAATTAGCTTAAAAAGTCTAAAACGCACCAAAATCAACCTCCAAAAGACAAAATCGGTAAGACCCTTGGAGAATGGAGGAGAAAAAAGTAGAGGAAGAGGTGCGGGAAGACTATTTATGTTCCTAGCCCCGACAAACTGGTCAACCAGTCATCAACTAGTTGACCGCTTGGTCAATGCTCCTTGACTTTCTAATTTTGAGAAAAATTTCATTTCTTGATCCTCTTTTTGCTTTTTTCAAATGGTTTCCCTAATTTTAGATGTTTAATGCCAAGGGAATTTTAATTTTTGGTTAAAAATTGACCATTTTCTAAGTGTGAGTCTATATGATGTTCTATATGATGCATATAACAGGGAAATTTATGTAATTAGAAGGCATAATCATTAGGCATTCATAAACAAGAACTAGATCATAATGAAATCACCCCTAGTTGTCTTATAATATCAAAAAATTGTTCTTCACTTAGAGGTTTTGTAAAGATATCGGCAAGTTGATCATTAGTGCTTACAAATTCAAGTGTTATGTCACCCTTTTGTGCATGATCTCTAAGAAAGTGATGTCTAATCTCTATATGCTTAGTCCTAGAGTGTTGCATTAGATTTTTAGAAATGCTTATAGTACTAGTATCATCATATTTACTAGGAACATGCTCAAAAGATAAACCAAAATTGTGAAGTGTTTGTTTCATCCAAAAAATTTGTGCACAACACAAGCTGACCATTATGTATTCGACTTCAACTGTTGACAAGCTACTAAATTTTGCTTCTTACTATGCCATGAAACAAGTAAGTGTCCTAAGAAATGATATGTGCCACTAGTGCTTTTTCTTTCAACCTTATAATCGACAAAATCAACATTCGAAAAACCAATTAATTCAAAGTTATCACTCTTAGGACAAGATTGAAATCTAGCATACAAACATATACTATACATGATATTGGGTCTATTAGTAGTCAAGTGGAGCAAAGAACCTATCATGCCTCTATACATAGTTAGGTAAATGGATTTACCTTTCTCATCCTATCAAGCTTGATAGATGAGCTCATTACAGTCTTCATTGTCTGGACTTCCTCCATGTTGAACATTTTGAGAAGATCTTTGATGTACTTTGCTTGATTGATGAAGGTTCCTTTCTTTAATTGCTTGATTTGTAATCCAAGAATGAAATTGAGCTCTCCCATCATGCTAATTTCAAACTCACTATGCATGCACTTAGCAAATTCTTCTCAAAGAGAGACATTAGTAGCACCAAATATAATGTCATCAACATAAATTTGAACTAAGAGCATTTTTTTTTTCTTGGTTTTTATAAAGAGAGTTGTATCAATTTTACTAATTTTAAAACCATTTTCTAAAAGGAATTTTCTCAATCTTTCGTACCATGCTCTAGGTGCTTGTTTCAAACCATAAAGTGTCTTTTTAAGTTTAAAAACATGGTTAGGAAAGTTAAAACTTGTAAAACTAGGTGGTTGTTCAACATACACTTCTTCATTTATAAAACCATTTAAGAAGACACTTTTCACATCCATTTGATATAACACAAAGTCTTTAAAGAATGCAAAGGTAAGTAGCATTCTAATAGCTTCCAACCTAGCTACGGGGGCAAAATTTTCTTCATCATCTATCCATTCTTCTTGATTAAACCCTTGGGCTACTAACCTTGCTTTGTTTCTAACAATTATGTTGTTTTCATCCATTTTATTTCGAAAGACCCATCTAGTTCCAATAACTCTTTGATTTGAAGGTTTTGGTAATAATTCTCATACTTCACTTCTTTGAAATTGATTTACCTCCTCTTGCGTAGCAATTATCTAAGTTTCATCATCTAAAACACCATTTATATTTTTAGGTTCAAATTGAGAAATAAAAGCTAGATTATTCAAAGAGAAAATCTAGTTCTTACCCCACTACAGGGATTACCTATAATTTGATCTTGTGGATTATTGATGACGAATTTCTATTCTTTAAGAAGGTCTTGACTTGATTTCCATGCACTTGTTGAGGAAGTGGTGGTGCCAATGGTGATCTTTGTTTCATGGGATCTACTTTTTTCTCTTCTTGTTATCTTCTATTTTCAATTTTCAATCCTCCCATGGAGTCATCCAAACCTAACTCATCATCAACACTATCTTTTCTTTGAAAAGAATTGTTAGATTCATAAAAAATCACATGGATGGACTTCTCTACAACCATTGTTCTTTTGTTGAAAACTCTAAAAGCTTTAGTTGAAGTTGAGTAACCAAGGAAAATTGCAACATCTGATTTTGCATCAAATTTTCCAAGGCTGTCTTTGGTGTTTAAAATAAAACATTTGCATCCAAAGAATTTGAAATAACTAATGTTAGGTTTCTTTTCCAAAGCTCATAGGGAATTTTCTTAAGTATGGGCCTTAGTAAAAATCTATTTAAAACATAGCTACTTTGGTCCAAAAATATTTTGTTAAGCTATTTTCATTTAGCATGGTTCTTTCCATTTCTTGTATAGTTCTATTTTTCTTTTCAACTACCTTTTTTGTCGAGGAGTTCTAGGAATCAAAAAATTGTGGTCAATTCTATGCTCATTGCAATAGTTTTCAAAATCAATATTTTTAAATTCTCTCCCATGATCACTTCTTATGCAAGTGATTATAGAACCTTTTTTCATTTTGAACCTTATTGCAAAACTCTAAAAACTCATAAAAAAAACTTCATTTTTTTGGCTTAAAAACAAGACCCATGTCTATCTAGAGAAGTCATCCACAATAATATAAACATAAGACTTTCCTCCAAGACTTGGTGTCCTAGATGGACCAAATAAATCCATATGTAACAGCTAAAGTGGCCTAACTGTAGAAATGATGTTTTTTTTTTTTAAAAGAGTTTTTGATTTTCTTTCCCACTTGACAAGCTTCACAAACTTTATCTTTTCGAAAATTTATTTTAGGAAGGTTTCTTACAAGTTCATTTTTGTTGAGTTGTTAAATGAAGTCTATGTTAGCATGTCCCAACCTCTTATACCACAATCAATTTTGATCATGCATGCTTGAAAAACATCTATCATGGTCATCATATTTTGAGTTATTTATAATGTAAACCTTGTCACATCTATTCCTATGAAGATAATTTTGTCATTTCGAATATCCTTGATAATTCAATGAGATGCTTCAAAAATTACTTTAAAACCTTTGTCACAAAGTTGACTAATGTTTAAAAGATTATGTTTTAAACCATCTACTAATAAAACTTTTTCAATGAGAGAGGATATGTCATTACCAATATTTCCTTGACTAGTGATTTTTCTTTTTGCATTGTCTCCAAAGGTAACATATCCTCCATTTTTCTTTGTAAGGACAGTGAACTTGGATTCATCTTCGATCATGTGTCTTGAGCGTCTACTATCTAAGAACCACTTGTCCTTCTTTAAGCCTTACAACACATAACTCAAGTTGATTTAGGTACTCATATCTTTTTAGGTCCTTAAGAGTTAGTGACCTTGGATTTTTCAACCTAAATCTCCTTAGTTTTTATATTCAAAGTTTGTTGATCGAGAACTACTTTTTAGAGTGCATTTGCTACTAATGTGTCCTTCTATTCCACAAAATTTGCAAGTAGTGGAAGGACTTGCACTTGTGGATTCCTTTACAAAATAGTTTTTAAAATACTTTTGATTCTTTAAGGATTTGAATCCTAGCCCTTGTTTATCAAAGATAAATTTTTTGCTAGCTAGGATCATTTTAAAATATTTTTGTCCATAAGAAAAGATTGAAAGAGAGAAGGTCAACCATTCATTTTTCTTTCTCAAAATCTCATTCTTTTTTTACAAGAGAGGTTTTAGAGACTTCAACATTTGAAAACTTTTCTTTTTCTTCTCTAAGTTTTTTTCAAGTTGTTGAATTTTCTTTTTGAGAGAAGCATTTTTCAAGCCAAGTTTTTCAAGATCCTCATATAAATCTTCAAAGGCATCATGTAAATCATCATGGCTAATATTAGAATTTACCTCATCGAGTTCATCTATTGCCATGAAGCATATGTTTGCCACTTCTTTCTCATTTTCTTCTTTAGAGGATTCATCTTCATTTTCACTTCAGGTGGCTATCATTGTCTTCTTTTTTCTCTTCTTGGCTTTAACTTTGTAGAGAGGACAATCATATTTAATGTGTCTCGGTTTTGTGACTTGAAGCATACCAAGTCCTTCTTCTCATCTCATCTCTCCTTGTCACCATTTGATGAAAATTCATTTTCAAAGAAGTCTCTTCTAGAAGTGAACATTTTGTTAGGATAGATTCCTTAAAAGCATGGCATGATGTAATAAATTTGGAATTCATTATTTATTTAATGATGCTCTAGTTTCATTTTTATCTATCCTTATTCCATGTAGTATACTTTATAAGCATTTCTGTCTGCATCTTTTGCATTGTACGTGACTTAGGTGCATTAGAAGTTGTACAGAAGATCTAATTCATGGGTTCGTTGCAAATAGATGACTTGTTCACAATTGATTTGTGGGTCTAGGCAACCCATTAGAGGTTGTAGTACACTACCTTCTAATTGGAGGGATGATTGGTCTTGGCTATCAGGATGGGTTTCCCATGGTGAGTGCACTAGTGTGTATGGTTACACATTGGACAGGACCTATGGTGAGTCATGACTTAAGGCTATCAAGTAGTCATGATCTCACCAAGGTGCTTCATTGTGTTGTCTCTCAACCTTGAGAGAATATTGAGTTTATGCTAAAGTTAGCAATGACTTTAACCTACGAGTGAGATCATAAGCTGATCATATATTCCCTATGGATTAGGTCACTATTAATGGAAATAGGTAGCAATAGGTATTCTCAATAGATGCACCATGATATCTCATGGGATTGAGACAATGTGTCCCCTTAGGTGATACTAAGGCGGTGTTTTCATGGAAACTATGACCATAGTAGTTCCTTAAGTGGAACTTGACATAGGCACTTTACGAACTAAGACATGTCAATTGAATACACAATAGGAGGATTTGTAACTCAAGGATAGTAGAGGTATTCTTGAAAGGTTGATAGGTTTCACCTTGTTAGACTATGGACATCGGTTCATGGGGAGATTGAACACAATGGATAGCATGTTATATACTCGAGCAAGTAGTGACTCGTTCTTATTTACATAGGATACTAGAGTTCAATTGATCTCTATAGTGGGATGTTGAATCAACTTCAGAATTGGATTATGAGCGAGCCAATACTCCTATGGGTCCTAGTGGTCCCCGCTTTGAGTTCATATACCTTGTTGCCGCCAATTATGAGGGTCGGATTGGCTCTAGGTTCACTTTTGTGCATAAGGGTGTTTTGGTAACTATGCAAGATTGCACAAGGGTAAGTGAACAAGGTGTCTAGATTGGGATAATTAATTAATTAGTTGGCATTATTAGGTTAATTAATCAATTAGAACCCATTTTAGGCTAGATTAAGTGACCTAAGCCTATATGGGCTCAAGTCACTTAACCTTAGTTAGGAATCCTATAAATACCCCATAAGAGTTAGGGTTTCCATAACTTTTTGTCTTCCACCATCCAAAGAGAAAGAGAGCCATAGCCTCCACCCTCCTTTCCTCTCCACCGAAAGTGTGCTAAGCATAAGGTTGAGTCATCAGACAAAAGATCGTGGGTTTACGAGACTTCCAACAACTTCAAGGTTGTCTTCAAAAATTAGAATTTAAGGTTTGGGAACATCTAAACTTAAAGATTGGTACTTTAACCCTAAAAGATCAATTTTTCATAAATTGGTATTGCTTCTGTTGCTTAGATCTAAGATGCTAACATCTTCTTCCTTTAAACTTTTCACCATTCATGAACTTGTTGAACTTCCTTGTGATAAGGGCTAAGTCTTCATCTTCTTCACTTTCCTTTTCTTCTTCAACTTCTTTTTCTTCCTTAGTTATAGCCTTGAAATATATACTCTTCTTCTTTTTGTCTTGTCTTCTTGTTGCTTCTTTCCAAAGTGATCTCATATGTCATCAATGACCCTATGAGCTCCTCCAAAGGTAGTTTGATCAAGTCTTTGGCTTTTTGAATTGTGGTGACCTTTGCATCCCACTTTGATGGGAGTGATCTCAAGATCTTCATTACCTTCTCTGATTCCTTGTAGGTCTTTCCCAAGGCTTCAAGACCATTGACAATGTCGGTGAACCTACTAATCATCTTAACAATAATTTCATTATCTTTCATAGAAACAATTCATAACTATGAACAAGTAAATTGATATTTGACTCTTTGACTGGATTTGTTCCTTCATGAGTTACTTTAAGTAATCTCTAAATTCCTTTAGCTAATTTGCATTGACAAACTCTATTGTATTCATTTCTATCTATAACACATTGAAAAGTATAAATGACTCTAGCATTCAGTTGAACATTTCTTCTATCACGCTCATCCCATTCTTGTTTGGGTTTTGGAACCATAACCCCATCAATAAGTTTTGAAGTAATTGTGGGACCATCTTCAATGACATCCTAAAGGTCAAGATCGGGGTATTGTAAAAACCAAGTCATTTTAGTTTTCCAATAGAGATAATCGGTTCCCGTAAAAAAATGGAGGTCTATTGGTTGCAAAACTTTCAAAGTGAGATGAAATTGATGGATTAGCCATTACCTCTTAGATGATTAAGTCTTAAACAAGGAGCCTAACTTTGATACCAAT
The DNA here is from genome assembly GCF_004353265.1 of Vitis riparia. Classification (NCBI taxonomy): domain Eukaryota; kingdom Viridiplantae; phylum Streptophyta; class Magnoliopsida; order Vitales; family Vitaceae; genus Vitis; species Vitis riparia. The sequence goes on along the minus strand of NC_048433.1, from coordinate 13,180,923 downwards.
TAAGAAAATAAGGTTAATCTAATTAAAAAAAAAAAAAAAAACACCCAAGAGGGAGAGGGGTAAATTGGGTTTTCGAAAAACTTTTTCAAGCACAACAATTTTAAGCAAAATAATAAACAAATGTAAAGAAATTGAGTTAGAGAGATCAAACACAATTTTATAGTGGTTTTACACCCATTGCTTACGTCCACTCTCTTCAAGCTCCTAATCAAGTGAGGGTTCCACTATCTTTAAAACTTCAACCAAACTTCTAAAGTCTTTATACTTAGATTCCAGCTCCAATGGGCTCTTACACAATTCTTTAAGTAATTACCAGCTTGAAGAATTCCATACACACAACCTCACTTAATCATAACTTAGCTCAATAAATGCTCAAATATAAGGAAAAACAAGGATGAATGACAAAGGTGCACTAAATGGTATGCAAGTGAAGAGTTAATGCACCAAAAGAAAGAAGTGAGAGCTATGAATGAAGAATAGGTAGGTAGGCAATTGATTGCAAGTGTTCTCTAATTCATAAATGAAATGGAGCTTTCAATTTTTAGGTTTCTATTCTTGGGCCCCAAAAATGCTAAAAAACAACCTTGATCAATTGAGCTTTCGTTTGATCGATTGACTAGTTGTTAGGCATTAACTTCATGACAGATAACCATTGGGCCTTAACCGGGCCTTGACTAGGAAGACATACCCCTTGACTGGGAGAGGTTTCACCTTGACCGAGAATGCAAGGCTATTAGAAGAGAGAGAAGATTTTTGCATCCCTTAATCAGTCCTTGATTAGGAAGGCTTAATCGATTGAATGATTCCATGATTGGTTGACCCGATTCACTAGTCCTCTTGACCGATTCACCTATTTTAGCCCAAAAAACTATATATATATATATTATTTTATTTTTTCTGTTCCTTTCACTTCTAACACTTAGGCAAGGTCTTTAAGAGTATTGATATGTCAATTTTAAAACAATTTGTCTATGATTTGTATGAGAAAACTTGGGTTTTAATTGAAATTTAACTTTAATGCATAAATCGAGTTTTTGATGATGCATGAATTAGTATGAATAACCTAGGTGCACTCATGCCTTCACCTTAGATATATTTCCTAAGATTAAAAAGTCTTTTTGCATTCATTTGGTCATTTGATGATTTTCTTGAATATCCTTTTGAATTATCAAATCAAAACCTGAAACTCTTCTAATTCAAAATCATTAGCAACTTAACCATGATTTATTATCATTAAAACGTAATTAAGAGAACCCTTGGGGCAACACTTTTTAATAAATAGTTAATATTTTAATTAAAATTTTTATAGTTTTCTTTCATATAAAAACTAAGATAAATTAAATTTAGAAAATTAAAAAAAATTAAAAAATTAACTATTAATTAGAGGTATATATGATTTTGTTAAATATATCATACAAATTCTTTTTTTAAAAATTCTATTTTTTTTATTAAGTTTATAAATTTTCTTTATTCAACATTGTTTAAGGCTATGTTTGGTTCTTGGAAAGTACTAGGGAAAGAAAAAAAATACTAAGGAAAATTATTTTTTCATGTTCGATTTCACTATAAAAAATACAAAAGAAAATCAAATTTAGCTATAAATTTTTAGATTTTAAAATTACTTAATCTTTATATAATGGAGGGAAATAAGTGAAATGAATATGAAGAAACATATAAAAATAAATTATTAATTTGAATTTTTTTTTTCTGATTTTTTTTTTCTTTTTTTTCTTTTTTCCTCTTTGTTTTCTTTCCCTCATATTTTCCCTCAAATTTTTTGGAACCAAACTTAGACTAAGAGTTAGATTATTTTCTTCTTTGTAGGCATGACAAGGAGAGGTGGAGAGACAAGTGTTTTTTTTTTAAATTTTCTTTTTTTCTATTTATCCAAAGAAAGTTCATGCCATTCCTTGAATCCTAATTTTGAGGGCCTTGGACTATAAAAAGGAAGTCCATGTCAATTCTTTCTAAAAAAAGCTTTCCCCTAAAAATTTAATTTGACCAACAAGTAAATCTTAAAATTTAAAATTACATTAAAATTTTAAAAATATAAATTAATTTCATATTACAAAATACAACTGTTGAGAACAATTTTAAAAAATAGTTATGTAATATTTTTTAGAACAAAGGTCTATTTGAAAACTTAGAAATATCCTTAACTTATTTTATGTGTTTCCAAATATTTTTTAAAAATAATATTAATACATAGTAATTTATTTTTGTTTAATTATTTTTTTAAATAATCCCTAAAAAACATGTGAAAATTGTTATCTAATATTTTTTGAAAAAAAGTCTTTTTGGGAACTTGAAATGTTATCAACCTATTTTATGTGTTTGTACATGTCTTTTATAGTTGTGATTTAATTAAATTTCAAAATAAAATTTTAAGATAAATAATAATAATAATCAAATGAAAATTAAATTAAGATAACAATTGCAACTTAAAAAATAAAAAAAATAAAAAAAATATCGTAATATTTAATAAAATTTGACAAAGATTTTATTTATTATTTTTTAAAATTTTCTTGAAATTTAATAATATTGATTATGATGAGTACTTAAAGGGAGAATATTAATATATTAAATAGCTGCAATGCTTGTGTAACATGTATCATCCAAATTTATAAAATTCCATTAATTGAGCCCGAATAGACATTTTATATGATATTAGTGTCACAAGATGCTTCACAGATTAAGTGTCTTCACTTGTCTAAGTGTTGTACGAGCTTAGGGAAAGACTAAGTCCGTGACGTTAAGCTCACTTGCTGTTAATGGAGATTGTCCCTTTAAAAGGAGGGGGAACAATTATGCTTTAAGGATAGATGAGAGTGAAAATTGCTCTAATGCATTTTATCTCTAACATACAGAAAATGAGAGCCAAGGGGATCTCATTTTTCTCTGTATATTCCTCCTCCACGTCTTCCAAGTGCTCAGTGAACTTGTTCTTCAAAAACTGCAAATGATCAACAGACATTTTGTTAGATGACATTCAAATTGATGATGAGGTTAGATGTATTTGCTAAAATGGGGAGGTTTATGGTCTCAATAAAAGTTCTCAATCTCCCTTGCATATATTGTGCTTTCCTCCTCTATGAAGAAAGCAATTTCTTCATTCTTCTTAAACAAAGAATCCTCCATTTTGATGAAGAAGTGCTTGAGATTCTTAATTCGCTGACAATTGGGTTTCACAAAAGGCATCTTCCATTGCAAGGAACATTTTTGAGAAGTGAGAAAGGGAACAAGGGAACATAACCCTAAAGCAAACAAGTAAAGCTGCCAGGAATACCATTAATTGCCTACTTTTACTCTTCAAAGTTCAAAATTCACCATCTTGCTTTTATCACTCATCATCTTAGAAATCTGTTTTTCTTTTTTCTTTAAAAATAAATAAATTATTTTGGTAAATTTAAGTCTTCTTGATTTCTATAATTTTTTTTTAAAAAATGAATTCAATAACAAAAATTCTTTTAAAGGATATTTTAAAAATAAAAATTTATTAAAAAATTTAAATACAAGTCTTGATTTCACTAATTTTTAGAAAATTTCGTAAGAATTTTGTTCTTGAAAAAAAGTTTTAAAACTGCCATATATTTATAAAATTCAATAATTTCATAATTCTATTTTACCAAATGTTTAAACATTTTTAATAAAGAGTGAATAATTTGATTAAAAAAATTATAGTTTTCTCTCCTATAATAACTAAGATAAATTAAATTAAAAAAAAATTGACTAATTTTGTTAAATGTATTATACAAATTCTGTTTTCAAAAAAAAAAAAAAAAAAAAACCTATTTTTTTACTAAGTTTGTAGATATCCAATTAGATTATTTTCTTATCACCAGGCAAGGAGAGGTAGAGAGGGAAGTTTTTCTTTTTTATTTATTTGAATTTCTCCTTCCTTTTATCAGAAGAAGCCCATACCAATCCTTGATTCCTAATTTTTGAGGGGCCTCATGGCCTATAAAAAGGAAGTTGGCCATGGCCTAAAATCACATGTCAATTCAAAATAAAGGAAAAAATATAAATTAATTTTAGCAATAGCCTCTTTGTTGAAAAAGTTTAGTTATATTTATATGCCCACTTTTTTATTAAAGAAAGAAAAGATGAGTTTACAAATATTTTCAAAAATAATTTTCAAAACATTATATTTCTATATATATATACCAACAACACCCAGGACAAGGTCATATGCAATGAAAACAGGAATTATGCCATGATTCAAAACAAAGAAGAGGGTTAGAAACCAAACAAGATAAATAACCAAAGAAATTTAAAAAGAGAAGGAACCTCAAACTTTTTAGTTCATAAATATAAAACCATCCATGATAGCAGGTAAATTGGAAACATAAAACAAACCATCCATGATAGGAAGTAAACTCAAAATAAACTTGAAAATTTACATAATTTAAAGACCATCCATCATAGGAGGTAAATCTTAAAACATAGATACATAAGGAGAAATATCTTACAATGGGAGGAAAACTTTGAAGAAAGCTTGGGCCTTGAAGGGCTTACATGTTGAGAGAGAAAGAAGAGAGAAGAAAGAGCATAAGCTTGGAAGAGATTTCAGATCTAAAATTCTAGGTGCTTACAAATGAGGATCAAGCCTTCTTAAATAGCCAAAAAGATGGGACAAAGCACTGTTTGCTTTTTGACTATCTGCTATGAATAGTAATCTTGTGCATGAATAGTGAATAGAGAATATTAAAATTCACTTTTCCATTGAATTCCACCGAAAAACCCACTTTCAGAGAAGACTACTGTCAGGTTGCTTTATACTGTGTAGTCACATGCTTGCTGCTTTTGG